>NC_053496.1:88417711-88577711 GCF_905171775.1 Rana temporaria | reverse complement strand
AAATCGTTCCAAATCGTACCCAGTGTGAACCAGGGCTCAAACATGTAGATGCCATTCTACCAAATTATCAAGCTCTAATTAAAGTCAATACTTTTCCAGAAATCTCATTCATAATGAGACATGCTTCCATATTATATTTGATGAATACAAGAAAGAAAAGAAACAAATGCTTTACACACTGTAAAAGTCCAGATACAATGCACACTAGTATGTATTTGTTAAAATGCAATTTAAAATAAAACCAAAAAGACCTGGCTACATTAAAGCAGAGTTCCACCCAAAAATGGAACTTCTGCTTTAAGTAACGGTCACCCCCTGACATGCCACATCTGGCATGTAATTTTTTTTCTTGGGGGGGGGGGGGAGTGGATACCCTCTTTTTAGAGGCATCCAGCTCCCACTTCCTCCATGGGCTCCGTGGCATCGGATGGAAGTTCACCTCTCCCCCTCCCTGCAATCTTCTGGGACACGTCACAGGAACTTCGCTTTAATATGTCTGTACGTGTTCTGATATATACAGTACATATGTATATATACACCTAAGAAATCCATTTAGGTAACATATGTGTGGTTTTCTCTCTGCACTACATTTATGGGGTTTATAAAACAATCTGCAACAATGCATTACCTATATTACATCTTACGTTTTTTCTGTAAGTGATTGAGAGGAAACCTGTTATCAGCGCAACTTCCACTGCTTGCTTCTCCTAAAAATACTACATGCTTTGTATAATTGCTGATGGGTTTTGCTTTTAATAGCTTCAGAGTCACTGACCTAGATATCATTTTATCTAATTTTCATTCGATGCATGCATGTTACAGAACTGTGGTTCACAACTACTGGAGCCATACATAGGCAAGCAACTAGCATTTAGGAAAGAGATCTGTAATGGTAGCCCCCATATTTTTTCATGCATTGGTGTTGCTAGGCTTCCTTTCTGACTGTCAAGGTAAAAGGAGCACTTTTCCAACCACCAACAATTTAAGGGGGGGGGGGGGGGTTCTCCACTTACAACAAATGGGAGAACCACTTCACTTACCACCAGTGTAAGGGAGCACTTTTCGACTCATGACCAATGTAAGCGGTCACGTGTCTAATGATCTCCAATATAGGGTGGCAACTCTCCACTTACCACCAATGCAAGGAAGCACTTCTCCAATGACCACCAATTTAAGGAGGTGGATTTCTCCACTAACCACCAAGGGGGAAACTCCCCACCAATGTAAGGGAGCACCTTTGCACTGACCACCAATGTGGGGAATACACTTTTCTGCTAACCACCAAAGTAAAGGGGCACTTCTCGGAACACCAATGTAAGGGAGGACTTCACTACCAATCACTAATGCAAGAGGGTATCTCTCCACTGAGCATTAATGTAGGGGGGCCCTTCTCAAATGACAACCAATGTAAGGGGACCCTTCTCCATAGATCACCAAAAACCTAAGTTAATATCCTATTAACTTGGGCGAATAGGAATGCATAAACAGCAGTAAAGAATACTGATGTCAGAATTCTCCAAGGCTACCACTACCACTATTATCTAAGTTAGAGAGTGAAAGAGACAGATACTTTTACAGTGTTCATATGCATTAAAACTGTACCCTCTCACAAATATGAAAAATACAAAAAACATACCATAACACAGTCAAATAAATATTAAAAGTAACCAAATAATTACCATTTAATCAAAATACTATCCTACATTTGTTTTGCTTTCCTTGGCACTAGAACCAAGACTAACGCAGAGTTGAATTTAACCAACTTGGTGCCTTTTTACAATCATGCTTGCGATATGTAACTGCGTACTCATGCGTTGTAAGCAACACTTTAATGACTACTTACATTTCATTGTAGACTATCAGTTGTCTACATATCAAATCCATCACTCCAGTTATACAAAAAAAAAAAAACTATCAGGCATACCACAGTGTGTACCACCATGTCATTTTATGTAGTCTGTATTAAAGTCCCTGTCATTGTACCTCCATGCCTGCTAATAATAGAACTGGTAAGAATACGAGTGGGTTTGACAAATAGAACAACAAGTCATCCGCGTAAGCCGCGACTTTGTGATGGTACGTACTAGTTTCAAGACCGCTAATGTCTGGGTTATTCTGAATGTGCTGCAGCAGGGGTTCCAATGATAGAATGAATAGGAGTGGAGAGAGGGGACAACTCTGTCTCGTTCCATTACCAATCACCAAGGATTTGGAGACTACTCAGTTCACTTTGACCGTGGCTGTGGGCATCGAGTACAGGGCAGAAATCCAAGATAGGACAGAGCTCGGCATCCCAATGTGTCGTAAGGTGCCCTGGAAGAAGGTCCAGTTCACCCTATCAAACACCTATTTCAGCATCAGTAGAAAGGAGAATGAATGGTATATTGAGATGCTTGGCTCTCGCTATAACATTAATAGTTCTAATAGTTCTAGGCACATGTTGTCTCGTGCCTCTCTGTTGCGGATAAAACCGACCTGATCCATGGGGATGATACGCTGGAGAATAGAACCCATTCTCTCTGCCAACATTTTTGTGAACCATTTTAGGTCGCAGTTAAGAATGGAGATGGGCCTATAGTTGGCGCAGAGGAGTGGGTCTTTGCCTGGCTTTGGGATGACTGAGATATTTGCCCTGAGGAGATCTGGAGGCATAGCATGGCCCTCTAAGATGGCGTTAAAAGCCTTGAAAAGTAGGATGCCAAATGCACACCGAAGACTTTGTAGTATGGGGTAGTAAAACCATCTGGCCCCGGCGCTTTTCCTGCTGGCAATTCAGCTATTGCATCCGAGAATTCCTCTGCAGAGATGGGTGCCGATAGCAGCTCAACTTCCTCGTCAGTGAGTGAGGGTAGCTTTGAAGCCTGGAGATAAGCTTTGATCGCTCCAGACTTCTTCAGGGTACTAGCCGCCACTGGAGATGAGTGTAAGTTATAAAGAGAAGCGTAAAAATCACGGAATGTCTCCGCCATCTCCAGGGATGAATGGATTTTGGCACAGAAGAAGTTGATATAGCTGCAATGTAGGATGAATTGCGTTGGATTCGTATAGCGTTCACCAGGGACCTACTACACTTATCTCCAAATTCGTAGAATGTTCTACGTGCCTTCAAAAGCCTATTTTGGCCAGAAATAACGAAAGGTCTCTGACCTGTTTCCGAAGCCGATTGAGCTCTGCTTATGCAAGCTGACCTCCATGCCTGCTTAAATAGCTTACTGGGTTTCCCTTTGAACCCCGTTTTTCAACAGGAACAGTTGTCTTAATCTTGTGTTATCAAAAAAATAGTAACATAGGACCTCATGTATAAGTTGATGGTCATCCATTCTACAATATGTTATGAGTGATCCAGCCAATGAATTGATAGAAAGCCTGGTGTGTACATGTTGTCAGTAAAGCAAGGTTGAAGATGACAGCCCTGGAGCTAGTACCAACAAACACAAGTCAGCAATGGCAGCTACTGTATTTCCATACAAGTTCCATTTAATGGCAAATCTGCTGTCACAAACGCATATCTGCTCTAAGGAAAATGTATATCACTTAAATTCAAATTTTCTAAATCTGGTGTAAATGTACCTTACATCAACAATATTCCCATTCCTAGTCATGTCACACATGCAGTGTTAATAGGCAACTAACAGCTCTCATTTAAAATGTCTCAACATACAGAAGTATTGGAATTGGCTAAGGCTAATTTGTATCTCTGTTTATTTAATATTCTACATATAACCTAGCTGAATAATGGCAACAGACATCATCAAACAAAAACACAAATGACACCCATCAAAAAGACATTACTGTGCATATATAAGTAGGTCAGCCTAAAAAAATGAAACGGCAGCTTTTGCTGCAAGACTCACCTAAACGATGGCACTGTCCAATGTAGACTGTCCATTGTAGAACCAGGCTGTCATGGATTTACACCACCACATCAGCCTAGCTCATAGTACAATCCTGTAGAGAATGGTGCTGCAACTATAACTTCAGTGCTGTTCTTTTAAGTACTGAATACAATATACTTACGCTGTGGGAATAGAAGACTAAAAGATTAATTGATCAGAAGTCTAATTTGTATATAGGAAACAGTGTTGCCAACCTACCAAATTGAAATTTACTGACACAACATCCAAAATTTATTGGCACAGCCAAGTTTTTACTGGCATTTCCAAAAGTTACAACATTTCAGTTGTGCACATTTTAGAATTTAGGCTACAGATAAGTACAATATTCAATTAGAAATGTGGTTTAATATATTTCTTATTTTATTTTCAATATAGTAAGTAAGTGGCTCAGGGACAGGAAATTAGAATGGGTGACACACGCACATGAAATGGACTCTCACAGTGACACTGACAGCAGTGTGCAGTAGCACAGATCATTGACATGTCCCATCCTGAGTCACAGTGACAATCTCTATCCATGCCAGGTGGTCCTCTCAGTCCCCTTCAGTCCAAACAGCATTGACAGTTACGCTCCAGGCTTGCCTTTCTCCCATCCCACAGACCCGCACTCGAGGCTCTGGTCGCTCCGCTCGGCTCCCCTCCCTTGCACCATGACATCTCACGACATGCTCAGGTACCTTCTCCACCAGACCCGCCCCCACCGGTACCCGCTGGGCAGGACTTGGATGGTCCTGCCCAGCTCCGGACCCAAGCTGCACATGCCCAGCCAAGCACCACGGCCACATTTTTACTGACAACTTTTTACTCTTACTGGCATTTACTGGCAGGAGAAAAGTGCCAATTTTTTACTGTCTGCCAGTAAAAATACTGACGGTTGGCAACCCTGATAGAGAAATGGAAAAAAATTGATGTGGTGAGGGAGCATTATTTTATAAACCGGAGACTGCTTTAGTTCTTGTTTGTATCCAAAAATGAGTGAAAAAAATAAAGCACTACGAAATATAATGTAAATGACATGCTAAACGAGGGCGCATATAGCGCGTCACGACTTCCCGAAAGAAGCTCAGGTCGGCTCAGCTCTATTCTGCGCCTGCGCATCGGCGCCGAATAGAGCAGAGCCGAGCTTCTTTCGGGAAGTCGTGACGCGCTGTATGCGCCGTCGTTTAGCATGTTAATCAATTGGCATGTCAATAGGAACGCCCACTCCCTACCCGGAAGCCGCAGTGAATTCTAAGGATAAACGCTATCTACGGCGAAAAAAAAAGGTCAGTGTAATTTTATTTGCAGAACTGGGCTGGATGTAGTGTTAGAAATTTTTTATAGGGTGAACCCCCGCTTTAATGCTTTTAAATTTTCATCAAAGGGGTTGTAAAGGTTCGTTTTTAATTTCCTAAATAGGTTCCTTTAAGCTAGTGCATTGTTGGTTCACTAACCTTTTCCTTTGATTTCCCTTCTAAATGTTTTTTTTCTTTGTCTGAATTTCTCACTTCCTGTTCATCCTCAGTAAGCTGTTCAGTAAGCTGTTCTAAATGACTTTCCACCGCTCAGATGATGGTGGAAAGCTTACTGAGGAAAAACAGGAAGTGAGAAATTCAAACAAAGAAAAAAAACATTTAGAAGGGAAATCGAAGGAAAAGGTAAGTGAACCAACAATGCACTATCTTAAAGGAACCAATTTAAAAAATAAAAGTCGAACCTTTACAACCCCTTTAAATGTGAGTTCAATGCTAGCTGGGCTGGAGTGGTTTCATTTTAACCCCTCGGATACTGCACTATAGGAGGCACTTTCTCTCATTTTTTTTCATGTGTTGCTACACTTACCGGTAGTCATTGTGGAAGTTTGAAGCAGCACAGTGGAAGGAGTACCTACTTGCTTTTGATTACTTTCATCCTTTAAACCACCAAGATTCTCAGACGATCCCTGGGAGGGAATGTTTGCACAGGGTGCAAGGCGTGTTTGACCCCTTGCAGGGTCCTTTAAAGGTGGTGAGCGAGCATTGCATGAGGTGGTGGGAGAACTCCGTTCATGGAGGTTGTTTGAAGACATCACACAAGCTTGTTTTTGTTTTGTGTTTGTTTGCACAACGTGGATTCATTCATTTTATGTTTTTGGACTTTTTTCATATTATTGCAATATCAGTGTTTATCACCATAATTGTTTATTTCACTTTTACAGCGCTGTCACACCTATATTGTTTTTTATTGATTTCTGTGGGAGCACATTAGTAACAGCTGCATTAAAAAGTTATCACCACTATATGTTTTTCTAAGTTTTACATTGCATACCATATTAGCGCGCAACTACCTCTATTTTCATTTAAACTCCTTACAGGACCACAGGACAGAGTATACAGCCCCAGCACTACAGGACAGGGTATACATCCCCAGCATCACAGGACAGAGTATACAGCCCCAGCACCACAGGACAGAGTACACAGCCCCAGCACCACAGGACAGAGTACACAGCCCCAGCACCACAGGACAGAGTATACAGCCCCAGCACCACAGGACAGAGCATACAGCCCCAGCACCACAGGACAGAGCATACAGCCCCAGCATTACAGGACAGAGTATACAACCCCAGCACCACAGGACAGAGTATACAGCCCCAGTACCACAGGACAGAGCTGTACTCCCCCCCACCCAATAGGAAAACTGATCATTTGGGTTTTTGCAAAGCAACCTTCACAAAAACAGCATATAAACAATAGGCAACTACAGACAAAAGGAATATAAAACAATATTAAAAAAAAGCATACTTAACCATAAGGCATTATATCTAAACAGCTCTGTGAAAATACCCTCAGGAGTAGAAGCATTGCAGAATATAACCAAGTAAGTATCGCATGGTGATCAAAAAAATATGATCCAAGACAGATATTCTGAAAAAGGGCACAGCCCAAGCTGTCTCTGTGGATGCATGACATCCACAGAGCCACGGCGCCGCTTCCGGTTTCTCACTGGGCAGAAACCGTAAGTGAGGCCGTAGCTCAGAGGGAAAGCACTGCCCATGTCCTACGGCGGTGCCAATCGAAAACAAGACAACAACAAGAAAGAAACTAAGATGGGAGTGTTCAGGCGCATTGCATTGCGCCACAATGCAGGACAAAACCAGGCAAATTAAGCTTCTCGCCTGCAATCACGTGATTGCATAGATGTTACGCCTCCTATATTCACTGTGTCTGGCGCCTGAACACATTGCACATAAGGCACTTTTTTGTTTTTTAAAGGGCCTTTTTTTTGTGTGACTAGCTTTGGGGATTGGGTGGTTGGCACCCGTGCAACCCCTATGGAAAGGTCGTCACTGCTTTCATGGAACGTCTAGGGACTCAACACTGTATTCAAAAGAGCCCCTTTGTTTCAGTACCTGAAATCACATTCCCCTCAGTTAATACTCTTGCAGGAAACCCACCTCCTGGGCAACTCTTAAAAAAACATGGATACAAAAAGGCATATCATGCCACCAGGACCGGACTTACAATTGGGCTTGACTGGGCTCAAGCCCATGGGCCCCGCCCAATAGTTGGCTCCCGGGAGGAGGAAGCAGGAAGAGCCATGCCGCTGCTGATGAAGAGGTAAGAAGTCCCCTTCACCCCCCACCGCTCAACAACTACGATCGGCGCCCCCCCCTCAACAATTTCGATCAGATTCGATCTCGGCGGCAACCCCCCCCCCCCCGCTCAACAACTGCACTGCAGGCTGTGCTGATGCCGACCCCATCAGCGTTGCCGACAGGCTCTCTGTGAAGGGACACAGGCAGAGCTGCAGTTGCGGGGGATTTCCACCCCTCCCTCTCCTCCTTGAGCCCAGTAGCTCTCATTCACCCGGCAATGCCTGATGCTATTGGCTACATTCAGAGCCAATGGCTGGTAAAATACAACCTAGAGGATTATGGGACATGTAGTACCAGCAGGCCCCAGGATGATTCCCTGAGAGGACTGCAGCCCCCAACATGCTGAGCAGGGGGGAAGAGAGAAGAAGAAAGACTACAAGGCTGTAGGGTGGAGGAAGCCAGTGATTCCATTATTATCATCCAAGGTAAGAACTTATCTCCCCACCACCAGGCTGCAACCCCCCTGTCCTCCCCACCACCTGGCTGCAACCCCCCCTGTCCTCCCTTCCACCTGGCTGCAAGCCCCCTGTCCTCCCTTCCACCTGGCTGCAACCCCCTGTCCTCCCTTCCCACCTGGCTGCAACCCCCTTGTCCTCCCTTCCACCTGGCTGCAACCCCCTGTCCTCCCTTCCACCTGGCTGAAACTCCCCTGTCCTCCCTTCCACCTGGCTGCAACCCCCCTGTCCTCCCTTCCACCTGGCTGCAACTCCCCTGTCCTCCCTTCCACCTGGCTGCAACTCCCCTGTCCTCCCTTCCACCTGGCTGCAACCCCCCTGTCCTCCCTTCCACCTGGCTGCAACCCCCCTGTCCTCCCTTCCACCTGGCTGCAACCCCTCTGTCCTCCATTCCACCTGGCTGCAACCCCTCTGTCCTCCCCTTCACCTGGCTGCAACTCAATGTCCTTCCTTCCACCTGGCTGCAACCCCCCTTTCCTCCCCTCCACCTGGCTGCAACCCCCCTTTCCTCCCCTCCACCTGGCTGCAACCCCACTGTCCTCCCCTCCACCTTGCTGCAACCATCATGTCCTCCACTCCACCTGGCTGCAACCACCATTTCCTCCACTCCACCTGGCTGCAACCACCATGTCCTCCACTCCATCTGGCTGCAACCACCCTGTCCTCCCCTCCACCTGGCTGCAACCACCCTGTCCTCCCCTCCACCTGGCTGCAACCACCCTGTCCTCCCCTCCATCTGATTGCAACCACCCTTTCCTCCCCTCCACCTGGCTGCAACCCCACTGTCCTCCCCTCCACCTGGCTGCAACCACCCTGTGCTCCCCTCCACCAGGCTGCAACCCCCCCTTTCCTTCCCTCCACCTGGCTGCAACCACCCTGTCCTCCCCTCCACCTGGCTGCAACCACCCTGTCCTCCCCTCCACCTGGCTGCAACCACCTGTCCTCCCCTCCACCTGGCTGCAACCCCACTGTCCTCCCCTCCACCTGGCTGCAACCACCCTGTGCTCCCCTCCACCAGGCTGCAACCCCCCCTTCCCTTCCCTCCACCTGGCTGCAACCACCCTGTCCTCCCCTCCACCTGGCTGCAACCACCCTGTCCTCCCCTCCACCTGGCTGCAGCCACCCTGTCCTCCCCTCCACCTGGCTGCAACCACCTGTCCTCCCCTCCACCTGGCTGCAACCACCTGTCCTCCCCTCCACCTGGCTGCAACCACCCTGTCCTCCCCTCCACCTGGCTGCAACCACCCTGTCCTTCCCGCCACCTGGCTGCAACCACCCTTTCCTTCCCTCCACTTGGCTGCAACCACCTTTTCCTTCCCTTCACCTGGCTGCAACCACCTTTTCCTTCCCTCCACCTGGCTGCAACCCCCCTGTCCTCCCCTCCACCTGGCTGCAACCATCCTGTCCTCCCCTCCACCTGGCTGCAACCACCCTGTCCTCCCCTCCACCTGGCTGCAACCACCCTGTCCTCCCCGCCACCTGGCTGCAACCACCCTTTCCTTCCCCCCACCTGGCTGCAACCACCCTGTCCTCCCCTCCACCTGGCTGCAACCACCCTGTCCTCCCCGCCACCTGGCTGCAACCACCCTTTCCTTCCCCCCACCAGGCTGCAACCCCCCCTTTCCTTCCCTCCACCTGGCTGCAACCACCCTGTCCTCCCCTCCACCTGGCTGCAACCACCCTGTCCTCCCCTCCACCTGGCTGCAACCACCCTGTCCTCCCCTCCACCTGGCTGCAACCACCCTGTCCTCCCCTCCACCTGGCTGCAACCACCTGTCCTCCCATCCACCTGGCTGCAACCACCCTGTCCTCCCCTCCACCTGGCTGCAACCACCCTGTCCTTCCCACCACCTGGCTGCAACCACCCTTTCCTTCCCTCCACTTGGCTGCAACCACCTTTTCCTTCCCTTCACCTGGCTGCAACCACCCTGTCCTCCCCTCCACCTGGCTGCAACCACCCTGTCCTCCCCTCCACCTGGCTGCAACCATCCTGTCCTCCCCTCCACCTGGCTGCACCCACCCTGTCCTCCCCTCCACCTGGCTGCAACCACCCTGTCCTCCCCGCCACCTGGCTGCAACCACCCTTTCCTTCCCTCCACCTGGCTGCAACCACCTTTTCCTTCCCTCCACCTGGCTGCAACCACCTTTTCTTTCCCTCCACCTGGCTGCAACCCCCTGGCCCCCCCCTCCACCTGGTTGCTCCCACACAGTAATAATTGAAATAATGTGCTTCAATCATCCTGACACCATATTAACCACGGTGCCGTGATGATTGAAGCGCCAACACCAACCATTGCCCCTACAAATTGCCTGCATAAATTTTGGCAGTGCCCATCCCGAGATTAGACTCTGGATCCACCCCTGCTTCGATCTCGGCGGCCCCCCCCCCCCCCCCCCCGCTCAACAACTTTGACACCCTCTATCTCATTGAAGAGATCCATATGGATCCCCAGGAAAAATATGTGGTGTTAAATATAATAAAGTGTGGCATAAACATATGCCATTAAGTAAACCACTGCTTTTTAAGTTGACTAAATACACCAGGTTGCTACAGAAGTGCCAGAGGCCATAGCCTTTAATACCCATACAGTGCGATTATCAGTTGATATCCAGAGATTTCAATTAGAGCAGCACAACTCGAATGAATATTTGATGTATCCAATGCCCTCCAAGTCTTATTTTGTAATTTATGCATTACTCCCCTAAGGTTATGTCATTGTTTTGTTTTTTGGGAATTAATTTTTGTTTGTATGTGATATATATAATAATAAACACATTTATATGTAGCACCCTCTACCTTTAGGTAGGTGCTAAAATAGGATTTTCTATGTTTAGGATATCAGTGCAGGCAAATTTAGGCAGGCCTGTGCTCTAGGCTAGGCCTGCTTGTTTGGATCTGGGGCTGGGAGTGTTCAGTGCAGTAGTGGGTGTGATCACCTGTGTTCTGACTCAGAGACGCCTCCCCTGCTTTCAGGCAGATTGTTCTGGAATAGGGGTTGGACCTGAAGTTTTGAGTGACAAGCAGCTCATGTGAGGAGCTCTGACCAATCTCTTTTCGGTATTGGCAGGGTGCAGGCCTCCCATATAAGCTGAGGTCACATGCTGCTAGGGGGATTATGACAGTACAGGAGAAAGGAGAATGGAGTTTTAGGCTGCTGCTACAGGGCGTCCCCACGTGGATAAGATATCCATGGAACTATGCAACATTTTGCGTCTGTCCACCTGCTCAAGTTCTCCCCAACAGATCACTATGATCTGCTTGGAAGGGTAGCAGTTGACTGATTTGTTAGCATCAACAGTGTTTGAAAGCTCACCAAATCAATTGAATACTTTTTCAGTTTGATTTTTTTAGTCAACTCAAACGATCAGTTCAATGGCCATGCCAATACATGTATGACCACCTTAAAGTGGTTCTAAAGGCATGAAGATTTTTTTTTTTTTTTACCTTAATGCATTCTCTGCATTTAATAAAAAAACTTCCATTATCATGCTTCCTCCAGCACTCCCTAAATACTTACCTGAGCCTGATCTTGATTCAGCGCTGTGCCTTAGAGCAGCAGCGCTGCTCTATATCCTTCTCTCTTACATGCTCAGAGATAGCAGCGGAAGCCATTGGCTCCTGCTGCAGTCAATCAAAACCTGTGAGCCGAGAGCAGTGGGTGGGGCTGAGCCACTCTGTGTGTGTCCACACACGTAGCCTGGCTTGGGAAGGAGCCTGCACACCTGCCCTGCTAGGGGGCAGACATACGGAAGAATAGGAAGAGTTGACAGGCCGGGTGGGGGACCCCAGAAGAGGAGGTTCAGGGAAGTATACCATGGTAATTATTTTATTTCCAAAATATATAGCTTTACCACTTTAAGACATCTTGTTAATGAAGGCCTGCATGATAGTATAGACCATAGTATAGATCAGCCATTCTCAACAAGACATTCCAAAACAAACCCCAGATGATGCTAGAGGTAAATTGAGCTGTTACCGATTGACCTCCCATTTGATGGAGCATGCAGAGTATCAGAGTCAATGCCACTTGGATGAGTCAGCTGCATGACACCAATAACCATTTTAGCTGTCTATAAGAGAGGCATTCTGATCTCCACTGTAAGAGGCTTTTTTCCCACTGACCCCCCAATGTAAATGGCATTTTTCCAACAGACCTCCAATGAATTTGTTTTAAAAGGGATCACTGAGACCTGAAAAGTATTTTAAGGATTCCTATGTAGAACAAAATATAAAAAGAGAAAGGCTAGACAAACAATGAACAGATAGAATTGTAACTGTATGCATATTTCTATCACTGTGCATCCCAATTAAGCTTAGATGGTGCTATATATGCTTTTTGGCGGTACAGAGGAATAGATGTACCACGGACCATAACAAAATTAATTGATTGTCAAGCACAAAATAAAGAAATAAATTACATAATATTTTCAGTGAGCTAAAAGTAAAAAAAAAACTTATGTTAACTTTGTGTGTTCTATATTTCTGATATATCTGTCACCTGATAAGGTTACATATGTACCCCTCCAAATATTATAGAAAAATATCTATGGGGGAATTTATAAAGGGTGCAACACCTAAGCGTCAGTGCTTGTGCCCAATTCTTGTCCCTTCCACACTGGACACACCTTCCTCGGTACACTCACTCCTAATCTCCCTTCCTGGCCACTGCACCCTGCCAAGGAATTTAATAAAAGGGGTGGACGGAGCCTGATGGAGAATTGAGAGAACAGTTTCCCATTAGGTCTGCTCCACTTTTGAGTGACAGTGCATAGGAGTGGGGGGATCCATAGCCGCTATTTAGTCCAATAGCTGATTTCAAATCCGCCCACTGTTGTGCACGGTCACTCTAAAGTAAAGTGTGCCTAATGTGGAATTGGTTGCTCAGATCCCCAAATATGGGTATTGACATCAGCCCATTTTTTTAAGCACATGATTAGAGCATGAGGCTCTAATTCGTTTTAAAAAAGGGTAGGCTTGGGGCGCAGAGCACTGTGCCCTGAGCCCACCCAGTTGTGTGACATTAGCGATTTAATATTCATTAATGTCTTCCTGCTTCTCCTCCCGGCAAATCAGGCCAATCGGGTCTCAGGACCCACTTCCTGTTTGGCCATCAGGAGAAGCAACGGCCCCTCTGCACTGATCGCCACCTTCCCGACTCCATAGAGCCCTTCCCATTCTCCGAGCAGAACCCATAGCAGAAGCCCAGACCAGGAGCATGTATTGGCCACAGCTCTCTATCAGGGAAAGCCGCTCTCCCATCACCAAGGAGGAGATTGTAGCAGCAGGTGGGAGGATGAGCGGGAGCCGGTGTGGGGAGCAGTACGAGTACCGAGGCTGGCCTGTGAAGGGTTTCAGGTTTGTTTGGGCGCCCCCCCAAAAAAATATTGAACACCAGTCGCCACTGGCTGCTCCCCAGTCTTTTTGTTCACATTTAGCTTTAAGCCAGGGAATCTCCCGTCAAACAGCTAAATGAGGCAAGAGATACAGCACTGTGCTGAAAGCTGTTACCTACATGACAGCTTCCCAGCACAGGCACAGCCCACTCTGAGTACTTGTGTACCTCTGTATGCCAGATCAGTTGGTCTTAACTACTGCCAGATTCTCAAATGGAGAACTGTCTGTAATTCTTTATCTGTTAATGCCATAACAATCGATTTTTTAATGCAGTAGCAAGAACTACCTAAATTATCCATACACATCTGTAATGTTACCAACACTGGCGCAAATGCTTGCCTGAATTAGGCACATGTATTTCTTAAGGGTCCTACTGCCAGAAAACTTTAATTCGGGCCATTTTGAATTCCTCTGATAGTGTCTTGTCAATCACTGACCTTTAAAATTAGTTTGACCACATATTCATTTTCAATTGCAATTTACTCTTCCTGAGCTATGGCAACATTAATAAATACAAACGATAAAGCAGTAGAAATATTGGCTCATAACCCACTTTCTCCTTGAAAATTCCACATTGCGTACATAGACCAGCTCTACAGCCCCTGCTCCCAAAGGGACCTACAAGCTCCTGTCACACAGACACACACTGGAGGTAATTTGGTGAGACACTGGTGGATCATTTGGTCTGTATTTGGGTTGTGGCAGGATGTAGCTATTGGAAAACCACGCCAACACTAGGAAAACATACAAATATGAAGTGGATTTTAAGACTAAACAGAGCCGTGTATATCGCCCCGTAGCAACTTATTATCCTGTTTCAGCAATGTGTCTACACTAAAGCTTAAAATGTATTACCGCCATACTTGGATACAATTTTACATTTGTTAATCAGCCCAATTAGGCAGAATAACTTTCTGCGTTGTATGTGAACAGACTTTTAATCCAAAATGTGCTTTTCCTTGAGCCCCGGTGTCTTGTCAAGAAATGTCCGCCAGGAACTGCGCATGTGCAGTACAGAGCCGCCGAAAGCCACTGAACATCGGAATTTAGGATCAGCTGTAGACGGCGCCTGCGCACAATAGCCGACATTGTGCCTTACTCTCCCGATGCTCGTGCAAGTCTGCAAGGGGCGTATTTCTTCATGATGGGCATGCACCTGAGGAGCGGATGCCTACAGAAGGGGGCATATTTTGTAATGATGGGCAGTGCTATTGCTTGTGTTAGCTCGCTAACAGCACTGCCCTTCATTTCAAAATACACCCCCTTCTGTAGGCATCCGTCCCTCACAAGCGCCCATCATGTAGAATTTCGCCCCTTGCAGGAACCAGCGCAATTCCAATGCTGGATCCTGCATCGCATCTCCCTCGCAGGCAGTTCACACCGCCCTCTGCGAACCGCTGTGGGTGTCAATACAAAGTTAATGACACCCCCAGATAGGTTCGCAGATTGCAGTGCGAACTGTCAATTTGGACAGGAATCGGATCACATGGGTGTGAACACCCATGCGATCCGATTCCAGTGCAGGGAAAAAATGGTTCCTGTCCTATTTTCGTGCAAATCCAATGCAAGTTCAGCCATAGAACTGTGTGGCTGAACTCGCATTGAACAGACATTGCATGTGATCGGCACAGCAATGCAGTGCGAATCGAATGGGGTGTCTGACAGCGCATATGTGTGAACCCAGGCTTCATGTGAAAATTGCAAGTTCTTCTGAATAATAGAAACTGTGTATAGGGTCCTTTAAAAAAAACTCTGCTCCAAAGAAACAACTAGAAAGGTAAGAAATCATTTTTTTCGTTATTTTTAGGTATGATGTGTGAAAGGGGACACATAAGGTGGAGGTTCTCAAATTTGGCTGCAAGATGGAACACACTTTAAACTGGTTTGTAATTGGTTGGCACCATGGTTTACTGCACGCCAGCTGTATAAAAACAATCTTACTATGGAACACCTATGTAATTGAACAATGCTTGTCCAAAAATAATTCTTGTGACATTTTTAAATATTCAATAAATAGGAGCGAGGGCTTTTCTGTTGTAACACATGGTTGTGTTTTTCTAAGTCATACACTTTTTACATGTAAAACCAAGAACAGTCATGAATTACATTAAGCAAAAGTGAATTTGAATCATTATCTTGCACGCTGTTAAGCGATGATGGGAGTGCTGCTATTTTAATGAGGGTTGCATTACCTAGACCTAACATCTGCTGCTGTTAATCAACGGTCTGCTGGAGATGGAAAGGCACAGAGTCCCCAGGAGCTCTGCCCTTTCCTATACGACCAGTGCAGCTGTTGTGTACTCTAATCTACAGTGCAAATCACATTGGTCTAAATATAATCAGCAGGGTCGTTTTACACAGTCTAGTATAAAGTAAGTCTTTATTAAAAAATAAAAAGTCAAAGTCCATTTCCATAGATAATCACATGAAATAACATTACTTATCAGTAGCAAATTTACTTAGTGTTAGTTACCACTACTAACCATGTTAATTCACAGCACAGACTGCCAAGGAAAAAGCTGCATTTATAAACTTAAATTCTAAGTAAACCTACAGTACTATTATTCCATGATTAGTTACCAAGTGCACAGGACTAGTTTGTTAGCATGCTTTTCGATATGTATATTACATTACATCCTCATCTATCTGAAGAAGTTGCAGTGAGAGATCACTTGTGTTTATTTTCCATAATTACCTAGAAATATGTTCCTGTATCCAGCCCTGGCTGTCTCCTGTTAAGAGATAATATCCAAAGGGAGTTAAAGAAGCTGAAATTCAACAGTCCTGGTGATCCAAGGCACTTATCCAACAGGACAAGAGGAGGGTTATCCTGAAATTTAACGAAAATGATTGTATGAAGCTAAGTCAACCTGTCACCACTGAAGAAGCAGCATTTGTCAGTGGCAGGTCCTGTGTTATTTTGGGCACCCCACACCATGTGTCTACAAAGCAATTCACCTCATTGGACAGGAAAACTTCAGGCAAGTGCTCGTCATTCTTGCCATAGCTAGTTTTACATGGGAAATATACGTTGTCTGCTTTATTTCCTAAATTATTTCCTCTTCAGACTAATTTATTTGCATATGCATACAGATTGTTTTCAAATGTATTTTGCACAGGATTTAAACTAATAGGAATGCATGATAAAAGAAAGTCAATTATTATTAATGGGGATGTACTCAACCTTTTTTGCAACATAATTAACACTGCATTTTTACTTCCCTTGATTGGAAGCGCACAGCTACATTCCCCTCTTTTGTAAGCAGCTACAAAATGTAAAATGTAAAAACATATATAAAAATTTGACTATAATATCATCAAACACATGCGCTGACCAACCATCGCAAACACCTATTTCTATGAGCCCTTACACACACAAGATATCTCTATATACTGTACACATAAACAGCACCAAATAATAAATATAAAAGTTATGTGAATAAATATTTGGGGAAGGCATAACCAAGATTGGGAAAGTTCCCACGCAACCCTTGGCACGCTAAGGATAATAAATACTGTATGGTGAATAGTGGTTGTGGCCCGATTGCACAGTGGGAGAGGTTTAAAGGGTTAGGGTTAAATAAAACCTGAGCCTACTCTGCTCAGGGTCAAGAGTAAGTAAAGATGAGTTTGGACATTAGGAGTAAGTAACGCAGAGATTGCTGGGGGTTAGCAGTAAATATTGTCCAGAACGCAGGGGTAAAAATTAGGAAACGCACAGAGAGCAGAGCTTAGGAGTAAGTAATACACAGAGCACAGAATTCAGGATCCAATCCAATCCAATCCAATCCAAGAAAGAAAGATTGTGGAAAGAGAGAGAGGGAGAGGGCAGAAGAAAATAGGGAGAAAAGGGGGCAGAGAGAGAGGGGGAAAGAAGGAGAGAGTGGGGGGGAAGTGGGGGAAGATAGAGAGAAGGAGATGGATGAGAGAGTGAGGAAGAGAGGAAACGGGGGGGGGGGGGGGAAATAGTACTGAGAACAAAATGTGTTTACTGCTTACCTACCAATTATGAGCTCCCCAGGGCTCAGGCTTAGTGACCAAGCTTGATCTCCCCCATCATTTGGGCTGGCTTATGGCCCGTACACACAATCCAAATATCGTACAAAAACTGTAGTCGAGGAAGAATCGTACGATAATCGGATCCTTAGTACAGAGCTTTCGAAAGCCGATCACAACAATTCATCCAATATTATTCGATCGGACAAGCACGAAAATCTTCCTCGTATGATACCAGATCATATGATTTTCGTTTGGTCCGTATAGTTGTTGTCCGAAAATACAATACAAACACATTACAACACATGACATCACTCCTATTTTTGTGACTTTAGTAACTTATTCAATGTATACTTGCAACTATTAAGCGAGAAAAGTCGGACAATCTGTTGTCTGATTTTCGGATTGTGTGTATGGGCCATAAGACAGCTGCAGGCTATATTTTTAATATCTGCTCCTGATGTCCATTTCTCACACAACTTCAGAGTATGGCAGCAAGCAACCATTTAACCACTTGATCACTGGGCACTTAAACCCCCTTCCCAACCAGACCAATTTTCAGCTTTCAGTGCTCTCACATTTTGAATGACAATTATACTGTATGAAATGTTGTCCTTTTTTCACACAAATAGAGCTTTATTTTGGAGGTATTTAATCACTGTTTTATTTTTATTTTTTGCGCTATAAAAGAAAAAAGACTGAAAATTCTGTAAAAAAAAAAAAAAAATTTTCTTTGTTTCCGTTATAAAATTTAGCGAATTAGTAATTTTTCTTCGTACATTTTGGCCAAAATTTATACTGCTACATATTTTTGGTAAAAATAAGTACAAATTGGTGTATATTATTTGGTCTTTGTGAAAGTTATAGAGTCCACAAGCTATGGTGTCAATATCTGAAAATTGATCACACCTGAAGTACTGGCGGCCTGATCTCATTTCTTGAGACCCTACAATGCCAGAAAGTACAAATACCCCCCAAACGACCCCTTTTTGGAAAGAAGACATTTCAAAGTATTTAGAAAAAGGCATTGTGAGTTTTTTGAAGTTGTCATTTTTTCCCACAATTCTTTGCAAAATCAAGATTTTCCACAAAATTGTCATAATAGCAGGTTATTTCTCACACACAGCATATGCATACCACAAATTACACACCAAAACACATTCTGCTATTACTCCCGAGTATGGCGATACCACATGTGTGAGACTTTTACACAGCGTGGCCACATACAGAGGCCCAACATGCAGGGAGCACCTTCAGGCGTTCTGAGGCACCCAGGCCAATTCTCACATTTCTCTCCTACATGTAAAAATCATCATTTATTTGCTAGAAAATTACATATAACCCCAAAACATTATTTATATATATATATATATATATATATATATATATATATATATATATATATATATTTTTAGCAAAGGCCCTAGAGAATACAATGGCGGTCGTTGCAACTTTTTATCTTGCAAGGTATTTGCGTAGCAATTTTTCGAATGTGTTTTTTTGGGTTTTGTGCTTTAAAAAAAAAAAACCAGTAAAGTTAGCCCAATGTTTTTGCATAATGTGAAAGATGAAGTTATGCAGAGTAAATAGATACCTAACATGTCACCCTTCAAAATTTCACACGCTCGTGGAATGGCGCCAAACTTCGCCATTTAAAATTCCCCATAGGCAACACTTTACATTTTTTTACTGGTTACATGTTTTGAGTTACAGAGGAGGTCTAGGGACAAAATTATTGCTCTCGCTCTAACTTTTGCTGCGATACCTTAAGTGTGGTTTGAACACCGTTTTCATATGTGGGTGGGACTTACGTATGCGTGCACTTCTGCATGCAAGCACACGGAGACTGTAAACATCCCTTGTAATAGGAATATGGCATGACAGGTCCTCTTTACAGTGAGATATGGGGGTCAATAAGACCCCGCATCTCACCTTTAGGCTGGGAAGCCTGAAATAAATAAAATAAAAAAATAGATCCTGGCTTTGATCGGATCAGTGATTTGGTAGAAGCACCGGAGGGAGGCATGTCCCCTCTCGCCTCCTGTAAGAATGATCAAGCGGTGGAACAGCCACCATGATTATTCCTATGGTGTAGTGAATCGTCGGCTGAAAAAGCTGATATCTGAATGATGCCTGTAGCTGCTACTTTTTTTCAAGTACTCGCCGATACCGAATACCGATACTTGTTTTTAATGTCATGTGACAGTGGAGGTATTTTTTTTTTTTTTAACACAATGTTCTTTTTTCTTTCTTTTTTAGGGGGGGGGGGGTTGTAGTGGATTGTCAGTGTGTTTTTTTATTATTATTTACATTTTTTGTGTTAATTATTTATTTATTGCAAAAAAAAAAATCTTTTTTTTTTTTTAATCAGCCCTGTTGGGGGGGCTTTGGTGAGATATCGTGGGTCTTAACAGACCTCTGACATCTCCCCTTTAAGACAGAGAAAGGGACTAAAGACACAGATTCCTCAGTCCCTTTCTCTGCAGCCTCAGCTAAAATGAATGGACAGAAGCTCCTCTCCATTCATAAACTGAAGCATCGGAATCACAGTTACGATGCTCAGTTATGTGAATGGACAGTCAGTGATCACTGACTCTGTTCATTCGGAAAAGGTAGGAGCCGGATTTAGCGGCTCCTACCTTCACTCTCCTTTCTGACAAATTGAGGAGGGAGAGCGGCATGGAGGGGGGGGGGGGAGAAGACGGCTCGGGGGGAGAGCACAGCACGGAGGGGGACAGAAGACGGCACGGGGAGAGAAGATGGCACGGGGAGCACAGCACGGAGTTGGACAGAAGATGGCACGGGGAGCACAGCACGGAGTTGGACAGAAGACGGCAGGGGGAGAGAAGATGGCACGGGGGACGGCACGGGGGAGAGAAGATGGCACGGGGGGAAGCACAGCACGGAGGGGGACAGAAGACGGCACGGGGGGAGAGAAGATGGCACGGGGGAGAGCACAGCAGGGAGGGGGAGAAGACGGCTCGGGTGGAGAGAAGATGGCACGGAGGGGGACAGAAGACAGCAGGGGGGGAGGAGCACAGCACAGAGGGGGACAAGACGGCATGGGGGACGAGAAGACAGCACAGGGGATGAGAAGACAGCACAGGGGAGGAGAAGACAGCACAGGGGGAAGACAGCAGGGGGGAAAACAGCAGGGGGGATGAGAAGACAGCAGGGGGATGAGAAGACAGCACGTGGGATGAGAAGACAGCACGTGGGATGAGAAGACAGCACGGGGGAGAAGACAACACTGAGAAGACTTGTAACTCCCCCCACCACCCAATACCTGACTGATCAGGTAACGGGTGAAGCATCGGAGCATTTCCCCCGACTACAAGTACTCGGGAAATGCTCGGTATCGCTACCGATACCGGTCGGTATCGGGACATCCCTAGTTAAAACGCATTTTTTTATAACACAAAGTTGTCCATTTATACAATATTTCAAACACATAGCATGTACATACCAAAAATGACACCCCAAAATCGATTCTCCTACTCCTCCTGAGTACAGCGATACCACATGTGTCAGACTTCCACAGCCTGGCCACATACAGAGGCCGAGTACAGCCGAGTATAGCAAAGTATGGCTGAGCATGGCCGAGTATGGCTGGGACTGGGTACGACTGGGTATAGCAGAGTATGGCTGGGTATGGCTGTGTATTGCAGAGTATGGCTGAGTATGGCTGGTTATTGCACAGTATGGCTGGGTATTGCAGAGTATGGCTGGGTATGACTGGGTATCACTGAGTATGGCCGGGTATTGCAGAGTATGGCAGGGTATTGCAGAGTATGGCAGGGTATTGCACTGCATCTAATATTGAAGTACATAGTTCGTAGTTTTTTTATCAGCTTATACCCCTTGACACTGACCTCACTCAAATATGCGGCCCCACTAGACTATTTTTTTTCCGTGGGGTGGCATATTTGTGTATCTCCCATTGTGATGGGAGCATGCCGCAGCAATCTCATTGAGAGTTCCGGGCTCCGTACTAAAGTTTGGGACTCGAAACATCCGATTTTGGATCACATGATCACTGCGACAGCCTCGGATTGGCTACCACAGTGATTAATCACTGTGAAGCCCACCCCAATATTTTCTCTCTTTGTGAATGGAGGAGAGAGATGCATGGTATCTCTCAGGCCCCGTACACACCATCGGATCTATCCGCTGAAAGCGGTCCACCGGACCGTTTTTAGCGGACAGATCCGCTGCGTCCGGCTGCCGGATTTCTGTCTGATAGTTGTACACACCATCAGACAGAAATCCGCACGTAAACAATACGCGGGGCGTGGCCGCGCCGTCGCCGCAACGATGACGCGGCGACGTGGGCGGCCTTGAAGTTTAAAGCTTCCACGCATGCGTCGATTCAGTACGACGAATGCGGGGGATGGCGGTCGGTCGGACGTGTCCGGTGAGTCTGTACAGACGACCGAACACGTCCGACGGATAGATTTCCAGAGGACAGATTGGTTAGCATGCTAACCAATTTTGGTCCGCTGGAAACTGTCCGATCCGCCGGACAATTGTCCGCTCGGGCCTACACACGACCGGATCGGTCCGCTGGAACTGGTCTGTCGGACCAGTTTCAGCGGATAGATCCGGTCGTGTGTACGGGGCCTAACTTTCCTTACAGAGAAAACAAAAATAGTGTGCGTAAATTTTTTTTTTTTTGTAATTAGTATCAGTGTAAGTCTTGGTGTGTTTTAGGTATGATAAAAAAAATGTCCACTATTGTTTCTGGGCTGTACTACAGTTACAAACAACTAACATACACATTTGTGGTATCACTGCGATCATCAGGAGCAGGAGAATTTATTTTGGGTTGTTCTTTGGTGGAAGGTTCTGGTAGCAGAAATAAATATACAGCTACATTTAAAAAACCTCCAACACTACTGTACCTTGTCTGTATCAAATTGTCCGACAGTTTGCGGGTTAGATATGTGAGTTTGTGGGTTAGATATGTCTCGCCATTGTATCTGAATCTGACCCATAGTATTTTTGTCAATTGACACACAGTTGATGCATATCTGTGATTTATTGCTGTGTGTTTGAATGACATTCATTTTGCTACTTCTCACTTATTCACTTGGTGGAATTTCATCATATATGGACTTCGTTACACATAAGGGCCCGGATTCACAAAGCAATTACGCCGACGTATCTTGAGATACGCCGCGTAAGTGTAACTATGCGGAAAACTATGAAGAAAAAAAACCCATAAATCTATCCGATAGTTTGTAGACAATATAACTTTTGCTTAAACCAATCTATATATACGCTTATTGGCAATTTCTTTTTTTACCAAAAACATGTAGCAAAATACATATTGGCCTAAATTTATGAAGAAATTCGATTTTTCTTTTATTTTCATAGCGCAAAAAAATAAAAATGCAGAGGTGATCAAACACCACCAAAAGAAAGCTCTATTTGTGGGGAAAAATTACATAAATGTATCCAGCAGGTGATTGACGTAATGACAAAAACAACCTCACCCCGTCGCATAAGGAGCGTCACGAGTTGCCGAAAGAAGCCGAATGGCAAGTCGGCGCTATACGGCCCCTGCGCACCGACGTTCGGCTTCTTTCGGCAACTTGTGACTCTCCTTATGCGACGGGGGAAGGTCGTTTTTGTTATCACGTCAATCACCTGCTGGATAGGAACGCCCACTCCCGCGGGAGTCCCGACCCGTAAAAATAAAAATGCAGAGGTGATCAAACACCACCAAAAGAAAGCTCTATTTGTGGGGAAAAATTACGTAAATGTTATTTGGGTACAGTGTTGCATGACAGCACAATTATCAGGTAAAGTTACGGAGTACCGTATTGCAAAAAATGGGCTGGTCATCAAGGAGGGTAAATCTTCCAAATAGGGCTGTACGTAAGTTACGTTCACGTCGAAAGCATTGACAGTTTGCGGCGTAATTCGGAGCATGCGCACTTGGAAATGTTCACGGACGGTGCATGCGCCGTTCGTAAGAAACGTCAATGACGTGGGGTCACAAGTAATTTAAAGCGGGGGTTCACCCTAAAAACTATTTTCTAACATTACATCCAGCTCACTCTCTACATTGACAGTATGCCGTTTGTTTTTTTGTTTTTGCTATACATACCTCGTGCAGCTATTTTCTTCCCCGGCTTACGGGTCGGGATTCCTGCGGGAGTGGGCGTTCCTATCCAGCAGGTGATTGACGTAATGACAAAAACAACCTCACCCCGTCGCATAAGGAGCGTCACGAGTTGCCGAAAGAAGCCGAATGTCGGCAAGTCGGCGCTATACGGCCCCTGCGCACCGACGTTCGGCTTCTTTCGGCAACTTGTGACTCTCCTTATGCGACGGGGGAAGGTCGTTTTTGTCATCACGTTAATCACCTGCTGGATAGGAACGCCCACTCCCGCGGGAGTCCCGACCCGTAAAAATAAAAATGCAGAGGTGATCAAACACCACCAAAAGAAAGCTCTATTTGTGGGGAAAAATTACGTAAATGTTATTTGGGTACAGTGTTGCATGACAGCACAATTATCAGGTAAAGTTACGGAGTACCGTATTGCAAAAAATGGGCTGGTCATCAAGGAGGGTAAATCTTCCAGAGGTCAAGTGGTTAGTATCAGATAGAGATATAGACACCGGCCCGGATTCAGATACGAGTTACGACGGCGTATCTTCGGATACGCCGTGGTAACTTTGAGTGTGCGGGGTCGTATCTATGCGCCTGATTCTTAGAATCAGTTACGCATAGATTTCCCTAAGATCCGACCGGCGTTGTATATTTTACGCTGGACGCTAGGTGGCGCTTCTGTAGATTTCCGCGAGGAATATGCAAATTAGGTAGATACGCCGATTCAGAAACGTACGTCCGCCCGACGCATTTTTTTACATCGTTTACATAAGGCTTTTTTCGGCATAAAGTTACCCCTCATAAAGCAGGGGTAAGTCGTGTTAGGTATGGACGTCGGAAACGGCGTCGTATTTTACGTCGTTTGCGCAAGTCGTTCGCAAATAGGGCTGTACGTAAGTTACGTTCACGTCGAAAGCATTGACAGTTTGCGGCGTAATTTGGAGCATGCGCACTTGGAAATGTTCACGGACGGTGCATGCGCCGTTCGTAAGAAACGTCAATTACGTGGGGTCACAAGTAATTTAAAGCGGGGGTTCACCCTAAAAACTATTTTCTAACATTACATCCAGCTCACTCTCTACATTGACAGTATGCCGTTTGTTTTTTTGTTTTTGCTATACATACCTCGTACAGCTATTTTCTTCCCCGGCTTACGGGTCGGGACTCCCGCGGGAGTGGGCGTTCCTATCCAGCAGGTGATTGACGTAATGACAAAAACAACCTCACCCCGTCGCATAAGGAGCGTCACGAGTTGCCGAAAGAAGCCGAATGGCAAGTCGGCGCTATACGGCCCCTGCGCACCGACGTTCGGCTTCTTTCGGCAACTTGTGACTCTCCTTATGCGACGGGGGAAGGTCGTTTTTGTCATCACGTCAATCACCTGCTGGATAGGAACGCCCACTCCCGCCGGGAGTCCCGACCCGGAAGCCGGGGAAGAAAATAGCTGTACGAGGTATGTACAGCAAAAAAAAAAAAAAAACGGCATACTGTCAATGTAGAGAGTAAGCTGGATGTAATGTTAAAAAATCGTTTTTAGGGTGAACCCCCGCTTTAAATAAAACACGCCCACATCATCCACATTTGAATTAGGCGGGCTTACACTACGCCGCCGTAACTTAGGGCGCAAGTTCTTTCTGAATACGGAACTTGCGCCCTAAATTACGGCGGCGTAGTGTATCTGAGATACGCTACGCCCGCCGATAGATACGATAATGTATCTGAATCTGGGCCACCCAGATAATAATCTCCAAACACTGTATCATATATAGTCTTCCTTTTATGATCATGCCATATCCATGAATCTCTGTGTTCATAGAATGAAAAAATAAATCTAAAGCCTTGTTTACACGCACGGGATTCCCGGCGGTAAAAATTCCGCCGAGACAACCGAGAACCTGCTCGGTAACTTTTTCCCCCTACACACTGGGTTTCCCCGACAGGAAAACTGCCATGAGAGCTTTGGTTGGGAATCCCGGCCGTGTGTATACTCCATCACAGTGTTTCCCATAGGAAAACTGGCGGGTTAAAAAACAGCGGGAAAAAAGAGAGCTGGTTCTCTATTTTTTTTCAGCAGTTTTCTTGTCTGAAAAACTGCGATTGAGCATACACATGGCCGGTTTTCCCGGGCAAAAGCTCTCATGGCAGTTTTCCCGGGCAAAAGCTGTCATCGCAGTTTTCCCAACAGAAAAAACGGTCGTGTGTACGAGGCTAAATAGTGTATAAACATTTCAAATAAAAATATTGCACATCTAAAAACATGCACTTTACACTTACATTATGAAAGTGCAGAAAGCACTATGATAGCATTAGCTTTCCAGGACAAACATGTAATCCTGCCTCTCCTACTACAACCAAACCAGCTATTAATCCTTACTCTACATGGGTTATACAGTCAAACCTTGGATTGAGAGTACATTGGTTTGAGAGCGTTTTGCAAGACAAGTAAAATGTTTTAATACATTTTGATTTAATATACAAGCGATGTCTTGATAAAAGAGTAGCATCATGTCACAACTGAGTATAAAAAAGAAGAGAGGAGACTCTAAGTGTAGCAATATGGTTACATTTAAAGGAGTTCTCTAAGCTAAAACGTTTAACCCCCGCTGTGCCCGGGCTGTAAAACTATACAAAATAAACTTTCACTTACCTGCCTACGATCCCCCGTTGTTCCGTTATCGCCGCCCGTGCTCCGGTTCCTCTCAGCTTCCTCTTCCTGCGGGTCGGTGACTCACCGTGCGCTCAGTCTATCAGCGGCCGCAGCAATGTCCCGCCGCGGCCGCTGATAGGCTGAGCGCACGGTGAGTCACCGACCCGCAGGAAGAGGAAGCTGACAGGAACCGGAGCACGGGCGGCGATAACGGAACAACGGGGGATCGTAGGCAGGTAAGTGAAAGTTTATTTTGTATAGTTTTACAGCCCGAGCACAGCGGGGGTTAAAAGTTTTAGCTTAGAGAACTCCTTTAATGAAGGTACAACATTTAGCAACTTATTGCTACACTAAGGCCTCGTACACACGACCGAACATGTCTGCTGAAACTGGTCCGCGGACATGTTCGGTCGTGTGTAGGGCTGACCGGACCGGATTCACGGCCTAGCGGACAGGTTTCCAGCGGACAAATGTTTCTTAGCATGCTAAGAAACATGTCCGCTGGAACCATGTCCGTCGGACATGTCCGATGGTCAGTACGACTCATCGGACATGTCCGCTCGGCCGAAATTTCTCGCATGCGTCGAAGTGATTCGACGCATGCGTGGAAGCATTGAACTTCTGGGGTCGCGTACGTCGCCGCCACGTCACCGCGTATCCTGTGCACGGGGGATTTGGTCTGATGGTGTGTACAGCCATCAGACCAAATGATCCCAGCGGACATGTCCGATGAAAAAGGTCCGGCGGACCGTTTTCATCGGACCGGTCCCGTCGTATGTACGCCTTAGGCCCCATACACACGGGAGGATTTATCCGCGGATACGGTCCAGCGGACCGTTTCCGCGGATAAATCCTCTCGAGGATTTCAGCAGATTTTAATGCGATGGAGTGTACTCACCATCGCATTGAAATCCGCGCCGAAATCCTCTGGCGATGACGTGTCGCGCCGTCGCCGCGATTATGACGCGGGGACGCTGTCATATAAGGAATTCCACGCATGCGTCGAATCATTACGACGCATGCGGGGGATCCCTTCGGACGGATGGATCCGGTGAGTCTATACAGACCAGCGGATCCATCCGTTGGGATGGATTCCAGCAGATGGATTTGTTTGGCATGTCAGCAAATATTCGATCTGCTGGAATCCATCCCAGGGGAGAAATATCCGCGGAAACAGATCCGCTGGAGTGTACACACCATAGGATCTATCCGCTGAAACCCATTTGCTGGGATTTTTCAGCGGATGGATTCTATCGTGTGTATGGGGCCTTAGAGGTACCTCTCTTTTATACCCTGTAAAAAAATGCTTTGATATACAAGTGCTTTGGATTACAAGCATGTTTCTGGAACAAATTATGCTCGCAAACCAAGGTTTTACTGTATAGGCTCATCTCTGAATGTGTAAGGCCGAGTACACAAGGTCGGTCAAAACCAATGGAAACGGACTGAAGGACCGTTTCATCGGTCCAACCTGATGGTGTGTGGGCCCCATCGGTCAGTTATCCTTTGGTCAAAAATTTTAGAACTTGCTTTAAAATTGAACCGATGGACGCCTAACCGATAGCTCAAAAACAACGGTTAGTATGCAAAAGCATCGGTTAAAAACCTGCGCATGCTCAGAATCAAGTCGACGCATGCTTAGAAGCATTGAACTTCATTTTTCTCAGCACGTCGTTGTGTTTTACGTCACCGCGTTGGACTCGATCGTTTTTTTAACTGATGGTGTGTAGGCACATCAGACCATCAGTCCGCTTCATCGGACCGTTCTCATCAGATGGACCGACCGTGTGTACGCGGCCTTAGAGGTCACATGATAGCATTATAACTTTGTCCTTCGCTATACGTTTCATCCAATGACTTCTACAGGGCAAAATTCAAGCTGTGGGCACCAACCAGCGCAGTCAATGTTTTAATCGGCTGTTGCCAAAGGAGCGGGTTGGAAAATGTATTGATGTTCGGTTATTCTAACAACCATGGGTGTCGGCTGTCAGGATGGATGGAGGAACATATTAAAATCTATTAGGCCTCGTACACACGACTGGATCTATCCGCTGGGATTGATCCGCGGATCAGTTCCAGCAGACAGGTCCGGTCGTGTGTACGTCCGAGTGGACATTTCCCGGCAGATAAAAATCCAGCCGACGGATTCCCATCGGATAAAAATGTCTTCGCATGCCAAGAAATCTATCCGCTGGAATCCAGTCCAGCGGACTGATCCGGTCGTCTGTACAGACTCAGCGGATCAGTCCGTCCGCTCCCCTCCCTGGCATGCGTCGTAATGATTCGACGCATGCGTGGAAGTATTTACCTTCCAGCGGCGCGCACGTCGCCGCGTCATCGGCGCGGCGACGGCGCGACACGTCACCTCGGATGTATTCCGCGCGGATTTCGATCTGATGGTGTGTACAGCCATCAGATCCAAATCCGCCAGCGGATATCCTCTCGTGTGTACGGGGCCTTAGAGATTCTCCTGGCCAGGCAGCTTTTTTCTTCTGTACATGTGTGCAAAAATCATATTCATTTCTGTGAAGAAGCTGTCCACTGTTGGATATGAGACTAGCTCTCCATAGGAATTATTAGGATTTTTGTGTGCATGTGCAAAAGAAGCTGCCCGACTGATATAGTATTCAGTGGTGGCTGCGTGGCTCTCAGGAGAAATCTGGCAGGCAGCGAGGACAGGTAAGTGTAACATTTTGGGGGAGGTCTCACCTAATTAATAACTATGCAAAAGTGAAAATACCCTATAATATTTCAAATGATAATAAGATAATAGGCTAATTCAGTTGCAACAAAACACCTTTATTTTTGGTCTGGCGAAAATGGAGAACACCTCTGTAAGGGTTTCTATTGCTGCGTGTGTGTTGTCTGGGCCAAAGAGACCCTGTTTATATGGGTGTGGCAAAGTGTAACCAAGACCTTAAAGCGGAGGTTCACCCAAATAACATGTAAATAAGATCATATTCTTTATACTTCAAACATGTACAGTATGCCCTTTTTTGGGCTGTACATACCTTATTATGGCTATTTTCCACCCGGCTTCCGGGTACTCACTCCCCCGGGAGTAGGCGTTTCTATGCAGAGGCGCAATGTCATCTGGGACTTTGCCCAGATGATTGACGTCCTTGAGAAAAAGTTCCCCCCCCGCTGCCCCCCTATTGCGTAGGCGCGTCACAAGAGTCACGAAGTTTCCGAAAGTAGCCGAACTGCGAGTCAGCTCTACACGGCGCCTTCGAACCGACTGCGCAGACGCCGTATAGAGCTGACTCGCAGTTCGGCTACTTTCGGAAACTCCGTGACTCTCGTGACGCACCTACGCAATAGGGGGGCGCGGGGGGGAAATTTTTCTCAAGGACGTCAATCATCTGGGCGAAGTCCCAGATGACATTGCGCCTCTGCATAGAAACGCCTACTCCCGCGGGAGTGAGTACCAGGAAGCCGGGTGGAAAATAGCCATAATAAGGTATGTACAGCCAAAAACAAAGGGCATACTGTACATGTTGGAAGTATAAAGAATATGATCTTATATACATGTTATTTGGGTGAACCTCCGCTTTAAGCAAGGAGATAAATCCTTCATATGGGAACACATCCAAAAAAAACACATCCAAAAACAAATATCTTACAAAAGGTTCTAACCCTGCCCCACTATTTCCAAAACTAGAAAAAAAAAATGTTGACTCATTTGTGAGAGGGGTCATTTTATCCGATGAGAGCATACAATAACCCTATGGACTATATTGAACACTGGGACTTATAAGCCAATTGCTGGTTTTGATTATTATACTGTATATAAAAAAATCTTTTACTGGAGCTGCGTTTTAGCTAAATGTACATGTATTTTTACATTTTATACATCACCCAGAACAAATATCTGCAGTAATTTATTTCCTGTCAATACAGGGCTACATAGGTTCTGCCTCAGCACCCTTTCTCACCCTGCCAGGCAATAAGGTAGGAATTCAATGGAGTTCTGATTCCATGTACATAAGGTTTTATGTGAAACCAACATTTTCAGTGTCTTCCTACAATACAAATTATTATATTGGACTACAACATGAATATATGTGAACGTTGCCAATACAATTTATTCAATTTTGGTAATATATACAGTATATTGTGTCAGATTTGACTTTTTGGAAAAATACATTTATTTTGGATTTTGTCCTGGTTCATTCAGAAGTGATGAGATTCTATGCCAGGAAAACATCTTGGAACTAGGAAAGATGAAGCATTCTGACTGGATCATTGTCCGTGGTTTGTCATTATTAAAGAATGAAGATGGCATCTAAGGTATAATCTTAGCCAAACATACCAGTGAGAGTAGAGTCTGACAGTGCGTACCCAGTGGCTCAACATGCCATACTTTTCTCCCAACTAGAGAGATCTATAACCGTTATTAGCAGGAGTGTTGAATACACTGCACATTTATAATAATAAACATAAGACAGAAGTAGTCATTGTGAGCTTTAAAGAAGCCAAGCCTAGCATCAGGGAGGCGAAGACAGGTAACAGAACTCAGGAACTCTGCTGACTCCCAGAAGTGCCCTGTCAGCCTTGAAGCTGGAATGTACTCCGGTTTCAGGAAGGATAGGAGAAGCACAGTTTTGCAGATTACTGTCTCAGCCAAGAGTACCAGCAACTGTTGTTTCTGACAGTGCGTACCCAACGGCTCAGCATTCCATACTAGTTCACTGTCCAGTAAAAAAGAAATAGATAGTGCACATCAACAAGGCCAGAGCATATAAAGCAGGTGCTGGGTTAGTATTCATACTATACCTATTAAAACATAAAGAAGGACACAATACAAGGAAGATCAGTTTACCCACATTACTGATGGGTCTACAGTTCTGTCACCTAGCCCATTTGTTCTTAAGAAGACCATTATGACCTAACAGAATGAAATCGTTATCGACTGATACATTTTATACTGCATTTATTTCATATCAAGATCTAAGCTGTAACAAACTGCTTGGAGATGCTCGTCTTCATTGTATAACTTTTTTTAAAATAAAAAAATTACTTTACAAAAATCAATGAAACAGCAGATTTCCCCACAACATGTACACAAATTCTACCCACATTTTTGAAGAATGCAGGGCTTAACAACTACTGTATATGAAGTAGAAATGTGGATGCGGATATGGAATTACACTTCATTATTCTCATGGGAGATTTCAAACTGAAAATGTATATGACTCTTAACATGTAGACACAAGTTAAATGAAAAGGTTCATTGGGGTTCCCAAGAGCCCCAAGCGCATCAGATTCAGGCACCAGTGCTATGGATTATAAATCTTAAAGCAACCAAAGTCACTTATCCAGCGCTTAGATAAAATACTCCAATTGAAATAAAATACTTAAATAAAAAAAAAAAATGAAGAAACAGGCTGCTGCTATATTATCAAATACTGTCTTTATAAACATAAGTGTAAAAGGTTAATCTCCAATGATCCGCAAGGCCAAAGCAGTGCTCTTCAGTGTATTAATACTGAAATGAACACATTTTATAGTGATACACCCTGTGACAGAAAAGTCCAACTAAAACTTAATGCTATTGAGTATAGTGTTATGCTGTACAGTATGATTACACCATGAGATGGATTTTTTTTCTATGTTATTGTAAGTGCAATGTAAAAAGGGAGGCCTTTTTGTGGGAATAAAACTTTTAAATGGGTTCACGCTATGAGGATTGTTCTTTTCACTATGCCATGAGCTAATGAGTCTGCCAGTGGCATCAGAGCTCAAATGATCAGAGGAATTTAGGGATTTGCATCAACTGCTCAGGAGCACAGTCTATTTGACTTCAGTAAATAAACTCCAGTATGTAGTCAAGAGCACATGTAGTTAGGACCTTACACATATAAAGGCTTATTAATCTAAATATCTCAACATGCAGGTGGTATTATGGGTTCCATGAACGATTAACAATTTTTGCTTCCCAATAAGTAACCATCCTAGCTAGCAGGATCTCTGGGACCACAGCAATGAAACTGAGGCTTGGATCAGGCCAATGGTGAGGGCTGGAATGCGGCGCCGGGCGTGATGACATCACTGGTGGGTTGCGTCAGCGTTTCGGAGCATGCAAGAAGAAGGTAGAAAAGAAGCTCCACCTAAGTGCAATAATAAAACAGTTTTTAATAGACGATCACACTTACAAGAGAAAACAAGTTAAAAGGCTTATCTGTGGGGGCGTGACCAAGATGGCGACCGGGCTGGACGTCTAAGAGCGGAGCTCTGCACTAAGGGACGGGATATCATCCTGTTACTTCACCCTGACCTAGCTAAGACCCCTCTAACCTTCCTCATCGGCTTGTGTCAATGGTCCAGCCTCACAAGAACAAATGGGGGGGGGGGGGGACTCAAAAATCACAACGCCGGCCCGATATTCTGGAACGGCTGTGCACGTGGAGGAGACTTCCAATATGGCGACGCAAACCTCTGAGGGTGACCCAACCCTCACAGAGAATGCTAACTTTGCGGCACTCATGCAGGCCATCAATGGATGCCAGGCAGTGCTCACCACTAAGATTGACTACCTGCAGATCGAAATGGGCCTTATGAGAAATGACTATGAAAAGATCCGCCGGCAGGTGGATGAGGCTGAACGTCACGTGGGGGACACAGAGGACACGGTGAGAGATCCCACTGCCACCCTGCATACTGTCCAGGTCCGGCTGAAACACTTGGAGGCTAAATCAGAAGATGCTGAGAACCGTAAACGACGCAATAATTTACGGATCATTAGACTCCCTGAGGGGACTGAAGGCCCCGACATCCCTGCCTTCACTGAACATCTCATTTCCACAGCACACTCTTCCCCCAGGCGCCCTTTTCATCTCACTTTGTTGTCGAGCGGGCTCATAGGATGCCTCCAACCTGCAGGCCTCTGGGGACACCCCCACGCACATTCATCTTTAAATTGATTAACTTTTGGGACCAGGATCTCAATCTGAGAGGCCCGTAAGATGGATTCCATCCGCCATGAAGTTGACCGCCTCATGTTTTTCCCGGACTTCTCGGTGGATACTCAAAAACGGCGGAAGTTGTTTGATGCGGTCAAGCAATCCCTTTGTTCTCGCAACATCAAGTACAGTATGTTACTCCCGGCACGCTTGCGGTTGGTCGATGGCGAATCGATCTGGTTCTTCGCTGCACCAGAGGAAGCAGCGCAATGGGTGAATACCCTCCCACGTGTATGATACGGAGACCTCGCGACCCTAGGCCGGGTCTGCACCATCTGAGTTACTACCTACTTTGTGATTTCTTACATTTTTCCTGCTCTTGGGTGCTGGGGACATCTCCGCCGAGTGTCCGGTGTTGCCCCTTTTTCATTTCCTGCCATTCATCCAGATGGCTGGCTGGACTTATTTTCCCAGGACCTTCTGAACCTGCTCAGGGAGGGGACCGGCTGCTGGACACAGGTAACTGCTCTACTTGAACCCTGAACTCACAGACGATGGTCTGGCACCCCTCCCTGGGGCCCTGTGGCTTTTCTTTTCCACTCATCTTTGTACCACTGTCCCGGGATTGCAGTCATTCCCTTGGCTCTGCCAAGGCACCCAGTTTTGTGGCCATCCTGCTTGGCCAGGTTGTCACCCAAGAGAACATATTGGACAGTTATTAGTGCCTTACCTTGTTCATTTGTGCAGCCTGGCGCTACACACAAGCAGCTCAAGTTTGTACCCCTGGCACACCTAGGAGATCCACGATCCTTTTTTTCTCCTGCTCGGTTGGCGGCATCTCTGCTACACCCCCTATGCACCTAATGCCTGGGTGCTCATCGCCTACTTGACTTATGTTCATGACCCTATGTGGTTCCTAACCATGCTTGTTGGGGGGATCCAGGTGCTCCCAAGTTGCAATGGATGCACAGGGTGGAGGGGAGTTGGGGTTTATGCTTTTTGTTTTGTTGTATTTGTTTTATGTTTTCTAAGTTCTACATTAGTTTATGAAGGAATGTTGTTTTTACATGTAACGCAGACTCTGCAGACAATTGTGCTGCTGCCGGAAGGCTGTCAATGGTGGAAATCCCCCTCGGGGCTTTGTTTCCTGATCCAGATTCGGCGCTGAAACCCTCCATCACTGCTGTAATCTTAGCTGGGGACTTCAATATAGTACCATGCCCACACATGGACAAACTGTCTCCTAACCCGGCTATGGACAGCTCCACTCTCCTGTTGGGTGATAACTATGGGCCTCACGGACATTTGGAGATGGAAGTACACTAGAGCAGAGTACACCCCCATAGAACTCCAGTCCTTCCTTGATGATCTTAATTTCCCCACTCTATCAGAAGATGCACGTTTGAGGTGGCAGTGTCCTCTATGCAGGCCGGCAAGACCCCGGGGGAGGATGGCCTCCCAGCCGAGTTCTTTAAGACGCATTGTGCCTCGCTGGCTGCATGACTTAGAGGGGCCCTCTTGACGTCTCTTAGAGACGGTTCTTTGCTGCCTTCTATGATGCGTGCAGTGATCGTGGTCATTCCCAAGCCTGGGAAGGACCCCGAACTTTGCCCATCCTACAGGCTAATTTCACTGTTAAATGTGGATGCCAAAGTACTGGCTAATCGTCTTAATGCAGTGATACTTGCCTTGGTACATAGGGATCAGACAGGCTTCCTGCCAGGCAAGGGTACAGATTTTAATCTGAGGAGGTTGTTTACGGTGATCGATCGGGTGTCTGGGGGTGGGGGAGAGGTGGTGAGGTGCCTTGGATGCTGAAAAAGCCTTTGATTCGGTGGAGTGGGACTATTTGTGGAATGTACTTCAATGTACTACAGAGATTTGGCCTGGGTCCCACCTTTATATTGTGGTTTCGGATGCTATACTCTGCCCCGACTGCTCGGGTCTGGATGGGTGGCCAGCTCTCTGCCCCATTACCACTCCACCAGGGCAACGGGCAAGGCTGCCCCCCTCTTCCGGCCCTGTTTGCTCTTGCCATCGAGCCCCTGGTTATCCTCCTCCAATCCTCCTCGGCGGTCGCCGGTATATCAGTCTACCCCATTGTTGAGAAAATGTCCTTGTATGCCGACGATACCCTTCTTTATCTTCAGGATCCCCACCAATCTTTGTCAGCAGCCCTAGAACTGATTGATTAATTTGGCAAATTCTCAGGGATCAGAATCAATTGGGACAAATCGGTCATATTCTCCCTACATCAAAGAGGACCCCCCTCGGGCTTGCCCGCCCCTCTTCAATGGGTTGATAGTTTCAAATATCTGGGTATCCAGATCCATAGGCAGCTACCAAAGTATCTGGGGTCCAATATGTATAATCATGAAGTCCTCGGTCCCAGATCCGTTTAGTGCAGGGATGTAAAAGCTGCAAAACATTGTAGCTCGTTCTGGAGCCTGTCCTGTGGCCATCAGGAAGAGGCTTGGTCTGGCGTGGAACACATGTGACGTCAAGGGTCACGCGATCACTTCCCGGGAGCACTTCTGGGGGAGGGTTTCCATGGAAAGGAAGAGGCTGATTGGGCTACGCGCTCGGAGCAACTGCTCCTTCTATTGGCCTGTCTATTGGACATTTAGCAGTTCATATTTACTAAAATGATTGCATTTCCATGTTCTGTGTACTGTGGGAGACCAGATGTAGTGAATGCAGGGTCCTGAGTTTAGTATTACTTTAAGTCCTTGCTTCTACAACTTTTGTATTAGATCATTATGTGAAACTGTATCAAATGCTTTGCCCATATCAAGATATGCTAGCTATGTCCATAGCACCACCCTGGTCCAAAACACTGGTAATATAGTCAAAAAATGCAATCAGATTAGTCTGACATGATCTACCCTTAGTAAAGTCATGCTGCAATTTGTGTGTTTTTAAGTGATCAATGATCCTTTTCAGGAGTGATTCCATTAAAGGGGTTGTAAAGGAAAACATTATTTTTCATAATAAGCATCCTTTACCTGCAGACATTCCTCTTTACACTTCCTCATTGTTCGTTTTTGCTCAGAAGTTGCTCTATTGCTTCTCTGTTCTGTTCACTTCCTGCTTGTCTGATTTTACTGACCACCGTGATGGGAGGCTTTACTGCGGTGGTCAGTAACGTGCTCACCCCCTCCTGGGAACTACATCTGTGTGGCAGGACGCTCTCTACGTGTTAGAGACTTCAAGGAAGTGTGAATTACTGGGCGTGCCACAATTCATACTGGGAAATGTAGTTCTTACATGAACGAGCGATGCTAACCAGGAAGTGAATGAGAGAACAGAAACTAGAATGCCGGAGGTGATATAGATGAAGGAATTTAATAGGTATTTACTCGCTTTTTAACAGAATCATTACACTATTCTGTCTGTCTACCTTGCAGACATTAATTTTAGGCAAAACATTTTTTTCCTTTACAACTCCTTTAACTTGACTATAACTGGTGTTAACCTCACTGGCTTGTAATTACCAGCTTCTACCTTTCTGACCTTCTTGACAATACCTACAATATTAGCTTTCTGCCAGTCATGGTGAACTTATTTAAATCAATATTAAATCAATACATTATTGAATATATAAAAAAAAAAATCATAACAGAGGATACAGTGCAAATCAATAAAGGTGCATCAAATCAATACATCGATAGTCCATCCAACAAACAATGTAGTGAAAAATAAATACATTGTGCAAAATCAATCCAATAGTATATAACAGGGGTAGTGAATTAAAATTCACGGGGGTCCGGTCGGAAAAAAATTCTTCCAGCGGAGGTCCGAATGTCATATTGGTGCTATGACGCCACATGATATCCTCCACTTCACAGCGCCCCCCCCACCACACACATGCACACACCTGTAAGACCCACACACCATCGAAATCGACATAAAAATCTCAAAATACATTTCTTTCATTTTTAGGCAGCACAGATCAGTTGCGGTGCATAGAAACAGAATGCATTTTGCACCACACTGCTCAGCACGCAGGGGCGCTGTTTCAATGTGAACAGGACACGTAGAAAACAGAGACCTGTGTTTTGCCAGTGCAGAAATCATAGAACCCCTTTTACATCAGTGTCCTCAGCCCCCCCCTTACATCACATCCCCCTGCCTCATCACAAACCCCCCATTACAGACTGACCCCCCCAAATCACAGATCCCCATCCCAGACTGACCCCCCAAATCACAGACCCCCATCACATACCGATCCCCCCCAATCACAGATGGACCCCCCAATCACAGACTGAACCCCCACAATCACAGATCCCCCTATCACAGGCTGACCCCCCCCAAATCAGATCCCCCAAATCACAGACCCCCTATTACAGACTGATCCCCCAATCACAGATGGACCCCCCCCAATCACAGATGGACCCCCCACAATCACAGACCACCCCATCACAGACTGAACCCCCCCACAATCACAAACCCCCCCCAAATCAGACCCCACATCAGACTGATCCCCCCCAATTACAAACTGAACCCCCCACAATCACAGAACACCCCATCACAGACTGAACCCCCCACAAACACAGATCCCCCCATCACAGACTGACCCCCCAAATCAGACCCCCTATAACAGACTGACCCACCTATCACAGACTGACCCCCCCCCAATCACAGACTGAACCCCCCCCAATCACAGACCCCACTATCATAGACTGATCCCCCCCACAATCACAGACTGAACCCCCCCCACAATCACAGATCCCCCCTATCACAGACTGACCCACCAATCACAGACTGACCCCCCAAATCGCAGACCTCCTATCACAGACTGACCCCCCAAATCAGACTTAACCCCCCCCAATTACAAACTGAACCCCCCCACCCACAATCACAGAACACCCCATCTTAGACTGAACCCCCCACAATCAGAGATCTCCCTATCACAGACTGACCCCCCCAAATCAGACCCCCTATAACAGACTGACCCACCAATCAGACGGACCCCCTAAATTCAAAGACCCCCCCATCACAGACTGAACAACCCCCTCCCTACAATAACAGACCCTCCCCCCCCATCGCAGACTGACTCCCCCCCATCACAATCCTCTCAATAGCAAACCCCTGTCCTGTCCTGCACAGCACAACACTCCCCCTCCCCACAGAAAACCTACCTTTTTCACACAGGACATGGAGCGTGGCCGCTCTGGACAATGGGCGGGACCTTTCCCATTAAAAGCGAGTGATTTGATGCTGGGACCGACCCGCTGCCTAGCAACCAATCACCCACTTTTTAACTTAAAAACCCGGTCCGGGTAGAATGGCCACTGGGGCCGGAACCAGACCGCAGTCCGCCATTTAGTGACGCCCGGTATATAATAACATAATTATAAGTCCATTAAATCATGCAACAAACATCTTCCAGGAGGTAAGAAATAAGAAATGTGATAGCAAATCTTCAATGCTTCACAACCTTTACGTTGCACACCAGTGGTATAACTCACTGGGCCGGATTCAGAAAGAGATACGGCGGCGTATATCTCCTGATACGCCGACGTATCTCTGAGTTCCGATGATCGTATCTATGCGACTGATTCAGAGAATCAGTTACGCATAGATCTCCCTAAGATCCGCCAGGTGTAAGTGACTTACACTGTCGGATCTTAGGCTGCAATTCCAGGCCGGCCGCTAGGTGGCGCTTTCGTATTTTTACGCGACGAATATGCAAATGAGGAGTTACGCTGATTCAGAAACCAACGAACGACCGCCCGGCGCTTTTTTTTTACGTCGTTTGCGTTCGGCTTTTTCCGGCGTATAGTTACCCCTGCTATATGAGGGGTAGCTAATGTTAAGTATGGCCGTCGTTCCGGCGCCGAGTTTTGTTTTTTTTACGTTGTTTGCGTACGTTTTTCGCAAATACAGATGGACGTAATTTACGTTCACGTCGAAAGCAATGACGTCCTTGCGACGTCATTTAGAGCAATGCACACTGGGAGATTTTACGGACGGCGCATGCGCCGTTCAAGTAAAATGTAAAAAACACGGAGTCAAGGGAAATTTAAATAAAACACGCCCCCTATATCCCCATTTTAACCACTTAAGCCCCGGACCAATATGCAGCCTAAAGACCCAAGGTGTTTTTACAGTTCGGGATTGCGTCGCTTTAACAGACAATTGCGCGGTCGTGCGACGTGGCTCCCAAACAAAATTGGCGTCCTTTTTTCCCCACAAATAGAGCTTTCTTTTGGTGGTATTTGATCACATCTGCAGTTTTTAGTTTTTGCGCTATAAACAAAAATAGAGCGACAATTTTGAAAAAAAAGCAATATTTTTTACTTTTTGCTGTAATAAATATCCCCCAAAAACATATATAAAAACATTTTTTTCCTCAGTTTAGGCCGATACGTATTCTTCTACCTATTTTTAGTAAAAAAAATCGCAATAAGCGTTTATCGATTGGTTTGCGCAAAATTTATAGTGTTTACAAAATAGGGGATAGTTTTATTGCATTTTTATTATTATTATTTTTTTTTACTACTAATGGCGGCGATCAGCAATTTTTTTCGTGACTGCGACATTATGGCGGACACTTCGGACAATTTTGACACATTTTTGGGACCATTGTCATTTTCACAGCAAAAAATGCATTTAAATTGCATTCTTTATTGTGAAAATGACAGTTGCAGTTTGGGAGTTAACCACAGGGGGCGCTGTAGGAGTTAGGGTGCACCTAGTATGTGTTTACAACTGTTTGGGGGTGTGGCTGTAGGAATGACGTCATCGATCGTGTCTTCCCTATAAAGGGAATGACGCGATCGATGCGCCGCCATAGTGAAGGACGGGGAAGCCGTGTTTACACACGGCTCTCCCCGTTCTTCAGCTCCGGGGAGCGATCGCGACAGAGCGGCTATAAACAAATAGCCGCGCCGTGGTCCCGGATCGCTCCCCGAGCGGACCCGACCTCCGCATGTAGCGGGGGGGGTCCCGATCGGACCCCCCACCCGCTAATAGGCGAGGACGTACGTGTACGCCCATGTGCCTGTACGTGCCATATTGTGGACGTATATGTACATGCGGGGGTCGGGAACTGGTTAATTACGCGGCCTTACGCCGCAACACATACGCTATGCCGCTCTAACTAAGGGTGCAAGTTCTTTGTGAATAAAGAACTCGCGCCCAAAGTTAGAGCGGCGTAACGTATCGGAGATACGTTACGCCGGACAGACAGATACGCCAATGTATCTGAATCCGGCCCACTGACTTGATTGACCACTTGTTACAAAATGGGCAAACAGCACAAGTTAACATTCCTTAAAAACACAGGAATCCCTTGGTTTATAATCTCATCATAACACTTTTTTTTAAATCAGGAAAATGTGCCAGAGCAAAAAAAAAACAAAACAAAAAAAAACACACAGGTTACAGATCACAACAAAAAAAAAATACATCATTTGTAGTACCAGTACTGCCTGTACATTATGAGAAAATTAAACAATGGCACCAAAAATATTACCACAACACAGCTTACCTAAAAAAAAAAAAAAAAAGAAGGAGAAAGATAGGCAGCGCCACCATCCCAACACAGACAAACAAAAGGCCAACAGGCCTCAATTAAACATCACTCCCCACAGTCAATTCCTTTGTTCCAAACCAATCCCCACTGTAAACAGAAGATATGCACGTAAAGTGCCTTACCTATGCATTATGCACACAGGGTAAAATCTGATCTCCACTATAAGTGTCAATTCTTTTTAATACCTGCAGTAACCTAGCCAAAATCAGTTGCGGGGGTGCCAACCCAGGGGTCCCCAACCAGGGCTGCCATGTGGAATAAAACTTCCGGGCAGCATTTCTATGCTGATATGTAAGGTGCTCCTTTATAAGGACACAGTTAACTTGTTCTATCTATTGTTTTTTAGTTGGGGATAACCAAAACCTCGCCACTAGATTTCGAGCTAAATACAAAAGTCTGATCACTGCAATATTAGTGGGGTGAGGGTAAATGTCTTCATCAAATGCTCCCAGTATGCATACTAGGGGGTCCAGAGGAACCCTAACTTGATAAAGTTAGGGGGTCCAGAGGCGATTAAATTTGCATGTGCTGCGCTATATAAGTTTTCATTCATTCATTCATTTATTCATTCATTCATAAACCGAGGATACAACTTCCGTGATATTACCCCAATACCGGTGCAACTTGGGACAGGGCCACATCAGGTGAATGAGCGATCCCTCCTCTCCGCAGTGTTTAGGGCATAAAGAGGAATCCCTCCGTCCCCAACGAAACAATTGTATAGGTGTGCGGTAGGCCCTATGCAACAAAAACAGACAAGATAATCTGTGTGATTGCGAAACCGACGTGAGAGGACCCGCTTGTAGACATATGTCCCAAGTTTCACCGTTTATGACCACCAGATCTTCTGTCCAACCTTTTCTACTCGGTAAAGTCATTGAATCCTGAACTGTCGACAATAGACTAGAATAAATATGGGGGATTAGGCCCTTCTTCTCCTGACCGGAAAAAACGTCTGTAATTAAGGAGTGACTAGACCAGTGTTTCTCAACTCCAGTCCTCGGGGCGCACCAACAGGTCATGTTTTCAGGATTTCCCTCAGATCAAACTGCTGTGGTAATTACTAAGGCAGTGAAACTGATAAAATCACCTGTGCACAATAATGGAAAGCCTGAAAACAAGACCTGTTGGTGCGCCCCGAGGACTGGAGTTGAGAAACACTGGACTAGACAGTACAAGAGCTGAAATCTGACCCTGGGCCTGTAGAGCATGCCGGATTTGAAGGTACCGATAAAATTGTTGTCTGGGAAGATTAAATTCAGTCTGCAGGTCCTGAAATGATTTCAAAATGTTTTGAGAATATAACTGGGAGACATTGCAGATGCCAGCTATCTTCCATGACCGGAAGCCATCCAAGTCAACCTCTGGGCAAACTTCTCACAGGATCCCGTGGCCGACGCCTGCATCGACCATTTGGAAGGGTTAGGGCTGCAACAACTAGTATGTGTGCCCACACATGCGTCAGGACATACACTCGATCTTATTTTTAGACAAGATCTGGAAATAAACAATCTGAAAAATGAGCCGTTACCGTGGACTGACCACCATGTAATTAAATTCATAATTACCAAAAACGCCCCCTTAACAAAAAGGTTAAAACCGGTGACAACGCACTGGACTAGATCTCTGAAGAAGCTCCATTTGGAACTCTTCAAAACTACATTAGGGAACAAAATAAAAATAATCCAATTACATCAAACAGCCACAGAAACCATGGATGCCATCAACACAGCTCTACTACAGTCAGCCGACTTAGTAGCGCCAAAACGCAAAACCTGCATCTGGAAAAACAACTCCAGCTGGTTTAACGACCAGCTGTTGTTGCTGAAGCAAGAGCGCAGAAGAGCGGAAGCCGCCTGGAAAAGAAGCTCTTCAGAGGAAAACCACGCTATTTACAAGGCAATAGCAAAAAAATATCACAAAGAGTTCTTTAACCACTTCCCGCCCGGCCTATGGCCGATTTATGTCCGGGAAGTGGTTATGAAATCCTGACAGGACGTTCTAGAACGTCCTGCAGGATTTCATGCCGGGCGCGCATCGCGGCGATCGGTGATGCGGGGTGTCAGTCTGACACCCTGCATCTCCGATCTCGGTAAAGAGCCTCCGGCGGAGACTCTTTACCACGTGATCAGCCGTGTCCAACCACGGCTGATCACGATGTAAACAGGAAGAGCCGCCGATGGCTCTTCCTCACTCGCGTCTGACAGACGCGAGTAGAGGATAGCCGATCGGCGGCTCTCCTGACAGGGGGGGTTCGCGCAGATTGTTTATCAGCGCAGCCCCCCCTCGGATCGCCACACTGGACCACCAGGGATGCCCACCCTGGAGCACCAGGGTGGGCAAAAAAAAAAAAAAAAGCCAGAAAAAAAAAAAAAAGTTAAAAAATAAATAAAAAAAAAAACATAAAGAAAAAAGATGCCAGTCAGTGCCCACAAATGGGCACTGACTGGCAACAATCAGTGCTGCCACCCCAGTGTCCATCAGCGCCACCCCAGTGTCCATCAGCGCCACCCCAGTGTCCATCAGCGCCACCCCAGTGTCCATCAGTGCCACCCCACAGTGCCCATCCATGCCCAGTGCCCACCTAGCAGTGCCCATCTGTGCCACCCATAAGTATCCATCAGTGCCGCCCATGAGTGCCCATCTGTGCCGCCTATGAGTGCCCAGTGCCGCCCATGAGTGCCCATCAGTGCCGCCTATGTGTGCCCATCAGTGCCGCCTATGTGTGCCCATCAGTGCCGCCTATGTGTGCCCATCAGTGCCACCTATGTGTGCCCATCAGTGACGCCTATGTGTGCCCATCAGTGTCGCATACCAGCGCCACCTCATCTGTGCCCGTCAGTACTACCTCATCGATGTCCATCAGTGCCATCTCATCGGTGCCCATTAGTGCCGCCATATCAGTGCCCGTAATTGAAAGAGAAAACGTATTTACAAAAAAATTAACAGAAAAAAATAAAAACGTAATTTTTTTTCCAAATTTTCAGCCTTTTTTTAGTTGTTGCGCAAAAAAAAAAAATCGCAGAGGTGATCAAATACCACCAAAAGAAAGCTCTATTTGTGGGGAAAAAAGGACGCCAATTTTGTTTGGGTACAGTGTAGCATGACCGCGCAATTGCCATTCAAAGTGCGACAGTGCTGAAAGCTGAAAATTGGCTTGGGCGGGAAGCTGCGTAAGTACCTGGTATGGAAGTGGTTAAAGCCAAAAAAAAGCATTTTTCCAATGCCATCACCAATGCCCTAAACCGCCCCCGTGAACTCTTCAAGCTGGTCACCCAGATTATGAATCCAGTCTGTCTTGAAACCCCAATTCTGATACCCAAGAATTTTGCAATGAATTATCGGATTACTTCGTTAACAAAATTGAAGAAATCCGTGAAATCATTCAGCGAAACAGTACCCCTCTCAACCCCCCCCCCCCCCCCTCAATTATCCACTCAATACCCACATAAACTCACCGCAACCAACAAAGTTCACTCTTACACTCATCCCCATCGAGGCCACTAAAAATATCATCGGTACTCTGCGAAACAGCACAGCGCCTAATGATATCATCCCCAACAAACTGCTGAAGGAATGTGCCGATATCCTGGCACCACCTATCACGCAGCTTATAAACCAGTTCTTCAAGGAAGGCATAGTGCCCTCCCAATTGAAACAGGGCATAATCAAACCCATCTTAAAGAAACCCACCCTCGACCCCAAAGACCCAAAACACTGTCGTCCCATAACAGGCCTAAACGTCTTCTCCAAGGTGATGAAGAAAGTAGTGGCACAACAGCGGCAACAGCTTCTAGATACCCATAATTTGCTCGATCCATTTCAATCGGGTTTCAGTCCCGGTCACGGGACAGAAACAGTACTGCTCAAAATATGGGATGATGCTCTCGAGGCCGTAGACGAAGGAGAATCTTGTCTTCTAGTACTGTTGGACCTAAGCGCAGCGTTTGACACGGTAGACCACAAACTATTACTGACTCAGCTAGCTGAAGTAGCCAGAGTCGCGGAATGGGATCTATCCTGGTTCTCCTCCTTTTTGGAAAAGCGATCACAAATAGTGAAATTGGGACCTTTCACTTCTGAAAAACGCAGTGTCATGTGGGGTCCCTCAAGGATCCCCACTGTCGCCGGTGCTGTTCAATATCTACCTCCGCCCTCTCTTTGAAATCATCAGTAGCCAAAAGTTACTTTACCACTCTTATGCAGATGACAGACAACTGTATTTTCGCATCCGCAACAAAAAGGATCATCTAGGTCTAGAGAAATCCCTCTCTTTGATAGAAAACTGGATAACAAAGAGTTATCTTAAACTCAACGGATCGAAAACAGAACTTCTCCTGTTTCACGCCAATCGAAAGAATCAACTTGCAACAACTTGGACACCCCCGCCTATTCTGGGCCAAATCATCACCCCTAACACCTAAGTCAAAAGTCCTGGAGTCATCTTCGACACCTACATGACAATGGATGCTCAAACAGGGTCAGTAGTCAGCGGATCGCACCATCTGCTGTGCCTACTATGCAGACTTATTCCATTTATTCCTAAAGAGGACATAGCAGTCATGGTAGGAACAATTGTTAACTCCAGACTTGACTATGCAAATGCCCTCTACCTCGGACTCCCAAAGTACCAAATCACTCGTCTACAAGTCATTCAAAATACGGCTGCTAGACTGGTGACTGGGAAAAAACATGGGAATCAATCTCTCCTTCACTGAGAACCCTGCATTGGTTGCCAGTAAAAGACAGAATTACTTTTAAAGCACTCTGTCTGAAGCATAAATGTGTTCAAGGAATCGCCCCCCAAAATCTATGCGAAAAAATAAAAGCTCACAACTCCAATCGCGTTCTGCGATCCACCAACCAAAATCTACTCCAAATACCCAAAGCCAGATACAAGTTCAAGGGAGAACGAAGATTTGCGTTCCAGGGCCCCAGACTATGGAACGCTTTACCAACCAGCATTCGGTTGGAGGAGAATCACTTGACCTTTAGAATAAAGATCAAAACCCATCTCTTTTGAGTTCAAAGGAGAAATGGACAAACGAGTGCCCAGAGGCGATTTAGTTTGCATGTGCAGCCCTATATACGTTTTTCACTCACTCATTCACTCAATTTGAACACTTCTGCTAAATTGGGATTATCCCATAAAGGCGTATCTTCAATAAATTCCGAGATTCGCAAGCTAGACTTGACCGTGGACCAGAGTTTTTTTTAAGAGAACTAGAATCGGCCTCGCCTGTGGCAGGTGAGGAAAACCCCCTTCCAAACCTGCCAACACTGAAATATTTTGCGTCCCTGTCTAATAAAGTTTCAATAGAATCAGGCTCACCCAAGTGCCCAAAATCACCCAAGTGCTGCATCTGGGAAGCAATGAAATATAGTTTAGGGTTAGGGACTGCCGCACCTCCCCGATCTTTATCATATTGTAAAGTAGAAAGATGGATTCTCGCTACTTTTTTCTTCCAAATCAAAGACCTAAATAGGGTGTCTATACAAGTAAACCATCTGCGGGGGAACCACTGAGGGGTATTATGCATAATATATAATAGCTGGGGGCACCAAACCATCTTGATTAGATTTATCCTGCCAATGACTAATAATGGGAGTTTGCACCAAGTATTACACGTTATTTGGAGTCTTTTGAAAAGAGGCAAGAGATTCTCTTCCAAGTACGTCAGAGGACTAGCCGATACCTGGACACCGAAATATTTAAAAGAAGAGACAACCTTGAGGGACCCCGCAGCAACCGTTAGTGAAATTGTTTGGCCATCAACTAGCAAAAGGACAGTGATAGAGAATCCCGACAAGGAACCGAACTGTTAAATCATCTCCATAGCTGTGGTGAGGGACGCATCCACATCCCCCAAATACAGCAGCGTGTCGTCCACGTAAAGAGTCCGAGAGGTCTCCATTCACACTGATCAGAGCTGTGGGGGCTGCATATAACAACCAAACCCACTTGATAAAAGTGTCATCTAGTCCAAAGCATTTCAATACTTCCCACAAATAGGGCCATTCAACGCTGTCAAAAGCTTTGTCAGCGTCCAATGAAAGAATAGCTCTCTGACCTACGTTATCGGCAGTTACCTGAAGAATAAGGAATAAACGTCTAATATTAAGGGCCGTAGATCCGGTAGGAATAAACCCCGATTGGTCTTTATGAAATAATTTGTGTATTACCTTAGCCAGTCTGGTAGCCAACACCCTAGCCAATAATTTCACGTCTGTCGTCAATAACGAAATAGGCCTATAAGAGTCTGGCAAACAATCCTCCTTACCCGGCTTTAGCAATAAGATAATTATCACTTCATTCATGGACTGTGGCAGGCCTCCCCCTTCCAGCCCATCCACGAACACTTCCCGCAAATGCGGTATCAGCGTATCCGAGTAGCGCTTGTACACCTCCACCGGCAAGCCATCTGAGCCTGGAGACTTGCCAGGAGAGGACATCGCCAATGCCTCCAGCATCTCATCAGCCGTGAGAGGGGCATTCAATTGCTCCGCATCCAGGGCCGAAAGACGCAGGAGTTGGCACTGATCCAGAAAACAATTAATCTCCCCCACAGTAGGCGACACCTTAGACAAGTACACATCAGCATAGAAATCCCTAAAAGGTAGCGAGAATTCCGCATGTGAGGAGACCAAAACCCCTGAAGAGTTAATAATTGCTTCTATGTGAGTAGAACCCCTCTGCGACCTCACCATCATGGCTAACATATGACCTGTGCCCTCCCCCTCCTTAAAGTATTTCTGCTGTAGAAAGAATCTGATAAATTTACCCCTTAGATAGGCCTTCAGCGAGTCCCAGAAAATACTGAGCCCGGCCGAATGTCTAATAATACGAACAAACAATGCTAGATTAGTACGAATGGGGTCAGAATCAGGAAGGAGTGACAACCAGAACGAGTTGAGCTTCCAGTAAACCCTTTGGAAATTCCGGACGTTAGAATTACAATACATAAGGGGGAGTGGTCCGAAACAGTTCTTGCCTCATACCGTGAGGAAGATACCAGGGGAAGCATCCCATCATTGCCCAAACCAAGGTCTATCCTAGATATGCGTGGCAGAGTGACATGAATAACATTTCTCCTGTGGATGGCTGAGCCCCCAAACATCCCTCAACCCCAGCTCCAGCAAAAGCCGAGCGAAGGGTGTTGGGCCCCCTTTCAGGTTAGCCGCCGATGCCCCAGGAGAAAATTTGTCAAGATCTGCATCCAAATAATTATTGAAGTCCCCCACAATCAGGGCAGGAGTACCCGAGTGGAGTGATAGGAAAGTGCCCAGAGATTTAAGGACTTCTACCGAGAAGGGGGGCGGTATATACACATTTGCAATAATGCATTGTAAGTTATCCAAGGAACATAGCAAAAAAATAAACCGACCACAGGGATCAATGAGTGAAGTTGTACAGGCAAAGGGAACATTTGTACCTATTAATACACTGACCCCTCTGGCATAGAACGAGAAGGCAGAGTGAAACTGGGTACCAAATACCCTAGAAGAGAATGGCGACACCTGACCCAGTAACATATGGGTCTCCTGCAGGCAGACCACAGAAGAACCCAAACGCTTAAGAACATGCATCACCGCCAATCGTTTCACCCTGTCTCTCAAGCCCCTCACATTCCAGCTAGTCACAACACAATGCGTAGCCATAAGACATTGTAGTACACTTTTTTGGAACCAATAAATTGAAGGTGAAAAAGGAAGGCACAGCAATATTCAAATAACACCCGAAAGGGCACATTATGTGGAGAAAAAGTTAAAGGCAGTTCGTTATTAAGTAAACATGACCTGTAAATAAGGGGGATGGTAGTCAGACTGTGGGTGGGTGGTCCAACCAGATCCCATTCAGAACAAAAAGAAAAAGAAGAAAAAAAAGTACCGTAATGTCCACGAGGGACTCTCCTTAGGGGGGCTAAGTTCAGTAGCCAGCATTGTAGAGCCAATAGGCAACAGGCCTTGCATAATGTTCAACAAAACGGGTGATCTTGACACACCTTGTGAAAACAGTTGACCGTCTTGACAGGAGAACGAAATTCTAACCACTCAGATCCTGTATATCAATCACAAATTCCAAAGCATACAGCGCTGCAGACTGTGTTCAGGATGCCCTCCGACGTCTCCCCAGATCTTCACTCAGAGAGCGCTCTTCTCTATCATTGCATTGCCATTGCAGGTTTGTCAAATAAATGGACCTCTTCCCTGGCCACCACACGCAGGCGGGCAGGGTAGAGCATAGCATATTGTAACTTCAAAGAACGAAGCCTCTTCTTCACGTCGTTAAACTGGGCACGTTGTTTTTGCACTTCCACCGAGAAATTCGGGAATAGAGATATCTTAGAGTTGTCCATTACCAGGGTATCCCCCAAAGAACGTGCTTTAGACAGGATAACATCTCTATCTTTATAGTTGAGCAGTTTTAACAGAAAAGCTCTGGGGGGTTACCCGGGGGCAGAGGTTGAAGGGGGACCCGGGGGGCGTGGCCTGGCTGGCATGGTGTGAGGAGTGAATCGTGGGAGCTCCGCTCGCCCAACATCCGTAATTGTTCATCCTGGGGCTGCTACTGCCTGCTAATCTTTTTAAATTAGGGTACTTTACACCCTTCCTGGAGAGGAACATGTTGCCGCCGAAAAAATCCTCGGATGCGATCGCTAAACTCGCTAAATTTCGCCTGCCAGACAAGGAGGCCGTGGAGGAAGATGGCGCCGGCTCCTCTGCTCAAGCGGGCTCGGCGGCTGACAACACAGCGAGAGTCCTGGAGGCTATTTCGGACTGCAAGAGTTCCCTGACATGCAGAATAGAGGAGGTGAAGGTGGATGTCTCTCTCATCAGGCAGGACATGCAGAAACTAAGGGACCGGGTGACGGAGGCGGAGACCCGTGTCGGCCGCGTGGAGGATGACATACCGCCATTACAGATCGTGACCGAACGCTTGCAGCATCAACTTACCATGGTCCTGGCGAAGCAAGACGACATGGAGAACCGCCTAAGGAGGTGTAACTTACAATTTGTCGGTCTGCTGAGGGTGCGGAGGGCTCTGATCCGTCGACGTTCCTTGAAGACCTCCTTGCGGCCACGTTTGGCCGATCCGAATTCTCCTCGTCCTTCGTGGTGGAGAGGGCCCAAAGATTGGCTGGTAAGCCTCCTCCTCCGGGCGCCCCGCCACGCACATTCATAGCGAAGCTACTAAATTTCCGGGACCGGGATGCCGTGCTCCGTCTCACCAGGATCAAAGGTAACATCCCCTTCAGAAATGTGGAGGTCAGGGTCTTTCCGGACTTCTCCGCGGACGTGCAGAAGAAGAGGGCCCTCTTCACAGAAGCCAAGCGCCAGCTCAGATTCCGCCATTATGCATATGCTATGCTCTTTCCGGCCAGGCTCCGGGTCGTCGGCGAGGATCGCACACATTTTTTCGACACGCCTGAAGCAGTCATCACCTGAAGGGGGACCCGGTGCGCACGCTCCACTGCAAACATTGGTGAAAACGACTCTTTCCCAAACTTCTCCAACAACCATTGCTCTATAAAATTAACTGGGTTTTTGCCTTCCATCTTCTCTGGGATACCAATGACTCTAACATTGTTGTGGCGCAGTCTATTTTCAAGTTCATCAAGTTTTGCGTCATGTTTAGCCACCATTAATTGTTGAGCATGCGACTCCCTTTGCATGGGGGCCCAATCATCCTCCAAAACGCTAATGCGCCTCTCAACATCAGAAGTACGATCTCGCAATTTCTGCATGTCCTGATGCATGAAAGACATTTCAGCTTTCACCCACTTTAGCTCCGATGCTAGTTCAGTAATAGAGACCTTGCAGGAAGTAATGGCGGTAAAAATGTCTCTCAGTGTAGGCTCAGGCCCATCCGGGCCGAGGACGTGTCTGTACGCTGTGTGTGAGACCCGGGTGTAGTACTCACTGCGTCCCAGGGTAATATTGGTGTCGTCAGGTCCTCCAGAGGCACTGTGTCATCCTTCGCTGACTTGGAGGCCGCGCCGCCATCTTGGATCGCATGGTCCGGAGCCGAGCGGGCCGCTGCAACACGTTTGGACATCCTCGCAGGCTGAGATAATCCCCACAGGATACCGGGAAGGGAACCAAGAACACCGGTCGACGTGCAGGAACTGGGACCGAGCAGCCAGAGGCCGGTAATAGGAGAAATAAAAGGATGTTCGGCGGAGCTCACAAGGTATGCGTCCGGCTACATCCACTGCCAAGCCACGCCCCCATCATAACACTTTAGAAAAGAAGGTCCCATTAAAAAATAATACAAAGGGAGAAAGAGCTCATATTGTAAAATAACTTCTTTATTAAAAGTTCAAATTAAAAACATTCCAGGCTCTATAATGGATATGATCTGGTTCGTACACACGATCAGTCCATCAGATGAAAACGGTCCGACTAATGGTCCGTCGCTCCTACACACCATCGGTTAAAAACCCAATCGTGTCAGAACACAGTGACTTAAAACACAACGATGTTCTGAAAAAAAAACGAAGTTCAATGCTTCCAAGCATGCGTCGACTTGATTCTGAGAATGCGTGGATATTTAACCGATGGTTGTGCCTACTAACAATCGTTTTTTTCCCATTGGTTAGGAATCCATCGGTTAAATTTAAAGCAAGTTGGCTTTTTTTTAACCGATGGTTAAATAACCTATGGGGCCCACACACGATCGGTTTTGACCGATGAAAACAGTTCATCAGACCATTGTGCTCTGTTTAACCTATCGTGTGTACGAGGCCTAAGACATGAATCGAGCACCATACCACTGCATTTCCCACTCTGCAAGCAACTTCCTCTCAGTATACTGACATCACAGTACCCTGCCAGCTGCTGCAGTTGGATTGCACAATTAGCTGAGCAAACGTTTGTGCCCAGGAACGACTGCCCAGAACACAAGGAGTCCACATTCCAGGGAGTCTTCCCTGGCAAACTGCCCTAAGCATAGTGCCGCTAAGCACTGTCCAGCCATAGCAGCTGTTTTACAGGCTGCTGACGGTAAAGGCTGGACAGGGCACTTGTGCTCTTTGCCCTCAGCTATACACCAGAGCTCCATGCAATGGGGCTATTTGCCTAGTGTGCATGGGGACTCCAAGAAACAGCCTCTATTGTGCCTTCTTCACCAGATGGAAGATGCTGAAGGACCATGACAATTATATTATAAAAACTCTCAAGAATTTGAAATTCTCCATCTCCATTCCATTTGTATTCAAAGGGGAATGGGTGGTCTTCCAGGATCTCCTGTAGTCCACCATTATCTCCTGAGTTTTTTTAGTATTTAGTATCAGATTGTTGTACAAATCAGCCAGATGTTGAATTCCATCTCTATTGAGAACGAATGGTAATTTTTTTGGGGTTCAGAGACACAAATTATAAAAAGTCAAACCCATAGTTGTTATAGTGCTACGTACAGGTTCAATATACCCAGAGTGACATTTGCGCAGACACTGTTTGGATGTTTAAAATGTCAATGTTTCACAAACTTGCTGTAATGGTCCTTTGCATTGAATTATATACAAAATAGGATTTATCACCAGCTAAAATGTGGCAGTAGACTCCGTGGCTCAGTGATTTGGACCACAGGGGACTGATTTGATTTGACTTCTGCCTGTCCATGGTCATCCAACTCCTGCTATTGAGGAAGCACATAATCATGTGCCTGTTCACGTATCTGTAAAGTTGCCGGACTGTCTAAGTATTATAAATCTTACCTACACAGCAAAGATGTGTTTGCCAGAAAGTGAGAGAGTGAAAGAAGCTCTTACAAAGTAAGTAAACAAATTCCTGGTCTATAATTACTTCCAGAAAGAAGTATGATTCCACCAGCAGGGGGCAGAGTGGTTATTCTGGAAAGAAGTTGAACAGGGGTTTACATGTAAGGAAGTGTATCCAAAAATGATTTATTATTGCTCTGCTCAAACAGAAATAAAATACACATACATGAATCAAAATGATGACTGTTTAGGGGCCTATTTTTAAAACTAAAGAAAAGACAGAAAGAGCAATGATTGGAGAGGTTGTCAATAGGCAATATAGAGAGGTATCATCTTTGGTTAAAGAGTAACTCCACTTATTTAGAGAAAAAAAACACACTTCTCTTTGGCTGATATATGTACATTGCAGGGATTTTAATAAACTTGGTTGTAGATTCCTACCTTTTGTGATTCAGACGAAATAGCTGTGTGTGTGTGTCCATGTGGTAAGCGAATCTAATGGGAGTGGTTTCATAATTATCAGTCAGCTGTTACACCTGCAAGACTCTAATGACAGTGGCAGATGTCATTTCCCTTTGGGGAGTATCTCACTAAAAATGTCATTTTTGTTGATGGCAATGCTGAAAATCTGACATGTATCTTAGTATAGACTTCTGGGAAAATAAGTAAGCCAACCAGACAAGCAAGAGATTACATTTCTGGGAGGCGTTCTGTACACCATCTGTATACAGAACGCCTCCAGGTTGCCATATTGCATTGCATTTTATAAAAAAATTACAGCGCTGCAGATTGAAAAGGAAATTTAGTTTTTAATAACATTCATTTACAATACAATATGACTTGTGTCGCAATTGTATACGCTCTATATTATCTTTGCTAATTTTGTTTTCCCATGAAAGTGGAGTTACCCTTTAAGCATTTTCTACATAGCAGCAATGACACTTCACTTTTATTAGACCCTGCTATTTGCGTTTACATAAATACATAGGGCTAGATTCAGAAAGCCCGCCGTAAGTTTGTGCGGGCGTAGCGTATCTCAGATACGCTGCGCCGCCGTAACTTAGTGAGGCTGGGGCTGGATCCACAAAGAACCTGTTCCCTAAGTTACGGCGGCGTAGCGTACATCTGTCGGCGTAAGCGCGCAGAATTCAAATTGTCAAGAGGTGGGCGTGTTTTATGTAAATAAAACAGGACCCCACGTAAATGACGTTTCTCACGAACGGCGCATGCGCCGGCCGTGAACGTATCCCAGTGCACATGCTCCTAATCACGTCGCAAATAGTCAATGCTTTCGACGTGAACATAATTTACGCAAAGCCCTATTCGCGAACAACTTACGCAAACGACGTAAAATTTTCAAAATTCGACGCGGGAACGACGTCCATACTTAACATTGGCTATGCCTCATATAACAGGAGTAACGTTACGCCGGAAAAAGCCTTACGCAAACGACGTAAAAAAATTTGCCGGGCGCGCGTACGTTTCTGAATCGGCATATCCAGCTCATTTGCATATTTTACGCTGAAATCAACGGAAGCGCCACCTAGTGGCCAGTGTAAATATGCAACTAAGATACGATGGAGTAAGAGACTTACGCCAGTCGGATCTTACTCTAATTTCGGCGTATCTTGCTTTCTGAATACAGAAAGAAGATACGCCGGCGCAGCTTTGAGTTTACGCGGCGTATCAATAGATACGCCAGCGTAAATTCTTTCTGAATCTAGCCCATAGTTGGCAATATTGAATAAAGACACATGTGGCTAAGATTTCCAACACCCCTGTATGTTGTGTTAACTTAAAATCACATAATAGTTTTTTGTTTGTTTTTTTATCTCCACTTTCAGCTGATAACTGTAAAAAGGAGTTCCACCTCTTTAAAGCTCTAACAGTAAGAGCCGGTTCACACTGGGGTGGCACGACTTCGGGGGCGACTCGGCCAGGCGACCTGAATACGACTTCTAAGGCGACTTGCAAAATGACTTCTGTATAGAAGTCAATGCAAATCGCCCCGAGTCGCCCCCGAAGTCGTACAAGAACCTTTTTCTAAGTCGGAGCGACTTGCGTCGCTCCTATTAGAACGGTTCTATTGACTACAATGGGACGCGACTTGTCAGGCGGCTGTGTCGCCTGACAAGTCGCCCCAGTGTGAACCGGGTCTTAGGAACCCCCTATGCAGGTTAAGACTGAACAGCTTTGTGGCTACATGTCTTCCTCAGAGACCTTTGATTAAACAGTATGGCTGAACCAGGGTTTTGTAAAGTGCTAGAATTAAAGTTGTAGTGCTTGAATAAGAGAGGACCAAAAACAGCTGCAAAAAGGCCATGTTATCCTTTATTTTCCTTATATTGAATTTAAAATAAGATTCACTTACGCACAATAATCTTTCTAGAGGTTAATGTCAGCACTAAGTTCTCTCAGGCTTAACCATTACCTCAGTAAAAAGGGTGGCAATGTTTAAAAAATGGTGCACAATGGTTACAATTGTGAGGCAACACCTATTGGTGCAGCCTGACCATCCTTACTCATTTGGCTGCAACATCAACCGGCTGTGAATTGGCTCTTAAAGCTGGATAGTACTCGTAGTACTGCAAGTCAGTAATTCCCTATTTAGATTCTCACTCACAAAGAGAGATTTCAGAGCTTGGGTCACAGCAGAGGCTGTGTGACTGCTTTAGATTTGTGATGTGCTTTGCCACTAAGTACCAGAGTACACAGGGCCGGCGCTAGCGCAAGGCAACAATGGCACTTGCCTTACGGCACCAGCACCGCCAGGGGAACAGGGCGGAAAACCGCAGGACTGATCCGAGACGGCTGCGCGGGGTGCAGTTCACCCATGCGCCACAGAGGTGGGGGCGCTCGAGCGCCAGAGTGCTCACTGCTCCCCTTCCTCCTCCTCCTCTCCTTGTCGGCGTCTCTCTGGACACTGCAGCCGCTCTCTCCGCCAGTCACCGTCCGCCTCACTATCTTCTTCTCCACCCGCTGCCGCCCGGGTGGGGTTTGTCTGTACTGTACTAATGGAGGGCGAGGGGGGTGGCGTCTTTACTTGTGGAGAGGATGTCTGAACTGTGTATGAACTAATAAAGGACGAGGGAGGGGTCTGTACTTCTGGAGGGGATGTCTGGACTGTGTATGAACTAATGAAGGGCGAGGGGGGCGGGTCTGTACTTCTGGAGGGGATGTCTGAACTGATGTATGTACTAATGAAGGGGGGGGGGGAGTCTGTACTAATGGAGGGGGGGTAGTCTGTACTAATGGAGGGGGGGAGTCTGTACTAATGGAGGGAGGGGAGAGTATGTACTAATGGAGGGAGGGGGGAGAGTCTGTAATAATGGAGGGAGGGAGAGTCTGTACTAATGGAGGGGGGGGAGTCTGTACTAAGGGAGGGGGGGGAGTCTGTACTAAGGGAGGGGGGAGAGTCTGTACTAATGGAGGGGGGGTCTGTACTAATGGAGGGGGGGGGGGGTCTGTACTAATGAAGGGGGGGGGGGGAGTCTGTACTAATGGAGGGGGGAGTTTGTACTAATGGAGGGGGGAGAGTCTGTACTAATGGGGGAGTTTGTACTAATGGAGGGGAGGAGAGTCTGTACTAATGGAGGGGGGGTCTGTACTAATGGAGGGGAGGAGAGTCTGTACTAATGGAGGGGGGGTCTGTACTAATGGATGGGGGAGGAGTCTGTACTAATGGTTGGGGGGAGTCTGTACTAATGGATGGGGTGGAGTCTGTACTAATGGAGGGGGGAGGTTTGTCCTGAGGGGGGGTCTGTACTAATGGAGGGGGGGTGGTTTGTCCTGGGTGGGCTGCCGCTGTGGGCGGCATCTGAAGGACGAGTCCACGCTGCGCTCACCACACAGGCCGGACACATGCCCACAGAGCCGCCGCCGCGACTAACAAGGGTTCAGAAACAGGTAAGGGGGACCTGTTTTAAAGTTTCCTGTTTAAAAAAAACACCAAATCCCTGCAATAATACATTATACAGTCTGTATAATGTATTATTGCTGGGATTTGTAGTCCTCTGTAACTGCTGGTATTCTGCATTGCATTTTATATCATATATTATTGCTGTCATTTGTAGTCCTCTGTAACTGCTGGTATTCTGCATTGCGTTTTATATAATGTATTATTGGTTTTTGTTTTTTACTTTAAGATTTGTATTAAGTATCAAAGTATATAAATAAAAATATAGCAGTTGTACATTCATGTCAGTACATTTTATAATCAGCAAGGTAAGCATAACCGAGTACACTTGGTTCATTACAGTATCAGTCAGTTCTGTAATCTGTACCGTGGTTCCTGACATAACACGTTGGTGGGGAATTATTAATAGGAAAAGCCTGTCACCCCTATTGGGAGCATACTGTGAGCAGGCTAGTCACGTGCATTCCCAGGAACTGTAATTGCGACCCATCGAATGGTCGCTAGGAGCAGGCCACATTGACTTATCTATATAGTGGTACCAGGACCAAGTGTTACTGATATTAATGCTAACATTAATCAGAATGTCGTAGTTGGAGTTCAAGTTGTATAAACAACAAAGTAGAAACTGAGTCATACAAACAATATAACATGTTGTCACTGTTATTTCCCATCCCACTGCACTGTTTTTGCTATAGCACCTATAGATGCGATCGAATTTCCAATGTCAGTATCCTAAGTATCACAATGATCAACTCTAGAGGCTGTTTTGGAGTGACAGCCAAATATCCCAAAAATTGTGGTATGTATACACCCCCTTCCTTCTTTGAATGCTAACATTCTTTCCATGAGACTTTGTGAGTTTACACTTTCTATAACTTCTTTTATGTTTGGGGGTAGTAGATTTCCATTTTTTTGCTATGGATATGCATGCAGCATAAAGTATGTGTACTACAACTTGTCTGTACCTGTAAGGGAAGGAGTCTATCCCCAGGCTTAGCAACGCTAAGGGGGTACAAGGGGATTTGGTAGTCTTTGATAGAAGAGAGAATACATCTTTCCAAAAGCTGTGTAGGACCTTACGGTGCAACATGATGTGCAAAAGGTTGCTATTTTGATGGCATTCCCTCCAGCATAATGGAGATAGTATGGGATTCATGGTGTGTAGATGCATGTGGGTAATGTACCACCTATGGAAAATCTTATGAGAGTTGTCCCAATGGTCTACACACGCTGATGATGTGCTATTGTGCTTAATTGCCGTCAACCACTGTGGCAGTGTAAAGGACTTTTGCAGTTCTATTTCCCATTTGGCCATGGATGGTAATTTAGTATGTGTAGTATGGAAGTTGCAATAGTTGTAGCATAGTGATATACCTTTAGTATTGGGTTTGGTCTTGTTCATTAGGAAATCCCAAATTGGAAGTAATATAGTCGTGGGTCGGGTTTTTCTATTTGTAATGATTGATTTGCTGAATCATAAAGCTGTCTAAGGCTGTGGGGTTCACTAATCAGTTTGTTTTTCAATTGAGTTGTACAGTATAGGTCACATTAAAAGTGGAAAAAGTTCTGAAATTATTTATCTTTATGTCATTTTTTTACATCCCAGAAACCTGACATTATAAAGTGTAGACTTTCTATACCCACTGTATACACCCAAAAGCATATAGGGAATACTTGAAGTTGTTGAGCAAATTAGCCAGCAGATATGCAGTGGACAGAGCATGAAAGGAGAATTTTCAAAAAAGCTTATATTGGATTGTCAAAAACAACTATTATTTGTATTATTATTACATTGATGATGTAAAAAAAAAAAAAAAGTGTATGCTGTGACTTTAGATCTCCTTTATAAAATGAACTTGCATGCTCTAAAAAACGTTATTTCTAAGCTAGTGCATTCATCCTTCAGTGGGATGAAGAGTCTGGCAGATGCTTCAGTGCTGGAGTGAGACATGGGCTGAGAGATAAGAGTACCTGTGGCTCCACCCACCAACTCTTATGTCACTTCTTAGTACTTTAGCTCCTGGAGCTGAAAAATACTGAAGCATCTGAAGGATGCTTCAGTGCTGGAGCACAGTGAGACAGGGGCTGCCGGAGAGGTAAAAGTATTTACTTTGCTTTGGGAAACATCCAATTTGTTTAGTGCCTAAATGGTAAATATTCATTATTATAGTTTTGCTTTATATATATTGCTTCCACTTATAAATTAGAAGTCTTTTTTTAAATATTATACTGATAATGTATTTTATGATATATCAAATATTTATTCTTATAAACCTGTGAACTTACAGAAAGCTCCCCTTTAAAAGATAACAAACGTCTACTATTTACAAGTCCATCTACCATTCAAGATTAAACAAGGAACTGCATAAGCTAAATCCAATGTAACGTATGTATTACATAATGTAAATCCAATATAAACCATAAAGAATTCTCTTTTCAAAATCATTCTGCTGAAACCAATGTGTCATCTGTATAAACAGTCCTGTGTTTGTGTCATGCTATCAGTATGTACCAATAATCTAAATATAGTCTCAGCTCCTGGACCACCTAATGCCCAGCTTACTGAGGAAGATTGCATGGTGTTACATGCTAAAGACGAATTATTAATATCCATCAGTTAATCAGCTATGGGACTTTTGTGTTTTGCCAGCTTCACTCCTGTGTGGTGCATGAACTACACACACTTATATGCTTTAGGTTGCATGTTAACATCTGTTGTCAACACACCCCAGCACCCAGGAAATCATACCTGGCCTTTTTTGGGAACACGTGGCAACACAATGTAGTGCATTACCGTGTGTTGTCATTGGGGGTGATATTAAAAATGAATAGCATTGCAATGCACTAAAACATGCATGGTGTGGCCACCACCTATTGCTACAACACAGATGTGTTACCCAGATCTCGTATATAAACATTCCATGATGATTGCAAGAAAAAAAAAAAAGATGTATACCTTCAAATTTGTAAGTCTAAGGCTACCACAAAAAAATACAACACAAATGTTCATTTAGCGAGTATTCTAAAGATAACCTTCGACAAGGGATTCAAAGAAAACAAATCAGTACTGTACACCATACAGTACTTAAACCTTTTAACAATGGGTACTGTAACAACCATATGGATAAAGCCATGCAACCACATGAGAGAAAAACATAAAAATTGCCAGCACACCCCTGGGATCATGTAGGGTCTGTTCATCGAGGCACATATAAGAACTACAATTAATAAAAATGACTTAGGCCCCTTTCAGACGTCCGCTCCGCCTGTCCGTTATTACAAGTCCGTTAACGGACTTGTAATACATCCCTATGGGATTGCGTCCGTTAGCGGATGGAGCATCCGCTAGCGTCCGCGTCCGTCGGGATCCGGTTTTCGGACGGAAGAAAACCCTATTTTTCTTCCGTCCGGCGGAACGGAACGGATGCAGACGGACAGACGGTCCGTCTGCATCCGGTTCCCCATAGGGCAGAGCGGAGCTGAGACAGGGCGGTCCCTGCACTGTGTGCGGGGACCGCCCTATCCGCCGACAGCTCAGCGGGGATCCCCGCTGAGCCGATGGAGACACACGGAGCGGACCCAGAAACGGTCCGCTCCGTGTGAAAGAGCCCTTAGAAAAGGATACAGGTTTGCTGATGGCAAATGTTTTTTTCATAAGCATTAGATAACTGTCACATGATCCAATTATGGGAGGATGAAGAAATGTTCACATTATTGAGGCGCTGGGATGATCTGCATGCAGCAGTAAAGAAAGATGTCAAGAAAAAAATGATCCTTTTTATTGTTATGCAGAATTATTTTTACAGCACAGCCACACAAATGATACAGGACAAACTTCATTATTAGAATTTTTTGCACTTAAAACTTCAAAGAAATCAGCAGGTAATGCAAACAAACTAGGCAGTTGACAGATGCCAATTGTGCAGCAAAGCATCAAAAGTGTAGTCCAAGTTTGACGAAAACTAGTGACATCATACATTAATTTTATTCTCCATTCCAAATGAAAGATTAGGGGTGTGCAAAGACCAAGGTGTTGATTTATTAAAGGCAAATAGACTGTGCACTTTGCAAAGTGCAGTTGTACTCTGCAAGAGCAGTTGCTCCAGAGCTTAGAAAATGAGCAGAAGCTCTGCTGACTTCCATCATCCAATCATGTACAGGCATAAATGCATTTTTTTTAAATGTTCCCTTACACATGCTTCAGTATTCTTTGCAAAGTGAAGCTTTACACGATTACTAAGCTCTGATGCAACTGTACTTTGCAAAGTGCACAGTCTATTAGCCTTTAGTAAGTCAACACCTTCTCCTACCTACCCTAACCTACTTCCATAGCGGCATGCTCTCTGCAAATAAGAGAATCCCACACAGCCAAGTCTGGAGGAGAAATACAACGCTTTTTCCTGAGCTCCCAGACAGCCTCCCCCAATCCCAAAATGACAGACCCACGCAGCTCCCAACAACTTGCAGGACCCTCCGACCTCACCTACTCCCTCATCGGTCTCCGAGGCTTTCTCAGAGACACCCGCGGATTCCTGGATGGATATACAATCCTCCCATGACATTGAGGGCAGATGCTGAACTCCAGGCACTGTTACAGGTACTTCCAAACAAAGCAGATATCGAGGCCCTTATAAACAAGCTGGAAGTTGCCCACTGACAATAAATACAAGCGAACAAAACTGAGTCCCTATCAGACCTTCTACCCTCAGGAGAAACGACCCTCACTAACCTGGAACGGAGGGTAATGGCACTGGAATCACTGTGGGACTCACACATAGACTTCATGGTGGCTCTATAGTTACACTTACAAGACCTGGATGGTCGAAACTGCCGTAGTAACCTGCAGCTTCGAGGGCTTCCTGAAGATACCGCTCCCGAGCAGCTTCTCCAGAGGGATTACGTGAGTCCTGAGCGGGATGACAACTACGCCTGAGCTGCTATTGCATTTGTTAGATTACAGTTTATGATTTAAATTATTTTTATTTTAAAAAACTTACATATTTTTCAAAACAATTTGCAAATAATAAAACTCCAAATAATTCTCAAAATACACATAAATACACAAGTGGATCTATCCTCTAACATGCAGTTAAGTACAAAAATAATTATGGACCTATACCGCAGCATATATTCTTAATTCTCTTGGGTCATCTAAATAACCATAGGGAAAGAGGAAAAAAAGGGAATAAGAAAAGCATGGGAGCAAGCCCGTTCCCCTATTCCTTCCCGGAGGAGAAAGAAAAAAAAATAAAATATATATATATATAAAATAAATAATAGGACAACATTATCCCACTATAGACAAATCTGTACCCCCTCTTACCTGTGCCTATTTATCTTTACTTTCGAGGGGAGGAGATACTCATCTCTCTATCCCCATTACTATCCTCCTTCAAATTGTGAGAGAAAGAAAAAAAAGGGGGACCAATTCTATATCTTTATGTGAACTACATTACCCCAGTGTAAACAACACCATACCGCCACTTACTTGTGTCTATTTATCTTTACTTTCAAGGGGATGTGAGATTCTCATCTCTTCAGCCTCATTACTATCCTCCTCAAATTGTGAATAAAAATACATTTAATATATGAAATGAAAATAAAAAAAAAAATGGGAGGGGAGGGTAGGAGGAATCGCATTCCCTCCTCCTTCACGGGAAGGGGGGGGGTATGGGTGGAGAACTTCTGGGGGCAAGCCCCCAAGTACTCCCTCCATCCCCCATAAATTCTCAGATAAATCGGGGACTGTTTAAATTCTAGCCATTTCTTCCAGGTACCCTGAAATCTTTTTTCTATATCCCTTTGGCAACCTATTAGTTCTGCCATTATACTCGTTCTATCTATTTTTCTAAACCAATCCTTTATCGTGGGTGTTTCCTTTGTTTTCCAGTGTTTCGGGATTAGTGCTTTCGCTGCATTCAGCAAAAATGGAGTAAGTGCTGCTCTATACTTCCTAGAGCCCCCAATCACATGGAACAAACATTTACAGGGATCTAATTCTATTTTCGTCCCATCTATCTTTTTGATTATGTCCAATAGTTCCACCCAATTTTGCTGGATCAAACTACACTGCCACCATATATGGGCATGGGTTCCTTCCTTCCCACATTCCCTCCAACATAAAGGTGATCTCATGGTTAATTTTATGCATTTGAGATGGAACGTAGTACCACTTAGTCAGTAATTTATAATTAAATTATTTTATCCTCGTGTCCATAGAGGTGGAGTGGATATAGTCCATAACCTTTCCCTTCAACATCTCCGGAACTAATTGGTTCAGTTCTGTTCCCCACCTCTCCAAGGGGCACATCAACCCATCATCCATAGAGGTTATCAACGTCCTATATATTCTAGAGATCCTCTGTCTGTTTGTCCCCCCCTTGATCAACTAATCTTTCCCATGGATTTAGCTTACTAGCCGAGCAAGGGGGTTTTGGAAGGGATTCTATGAAGTGTTGGAGCTGTCTATATCTCCACCCATCCCAAGGTGTTATACCGTATTTTCCTCGCAGCTCCACTAATAAACAGAGGGCGTTTGCTTTTAAGACATCTTTTAATCTCAATTGGTCCGAATTATTTCAGTTTAGGTACAGTTTGTTGTCTTTCCCTGGGGGAAAATAATTATTTCCCATTAGGGGCATCAGGGGACTGTTATATTGCCCTGTTGTACCCTTAAGTACAATATCCCATGCTCTTAATGTTTCTATTGTAATTGGGGCCATTTCTCTAGGGAGACCTCTACAGTATATTCTCTTGGAATCCAGATGATTTGGCCTAGGGCAACTTTACTCATATTGTCTTGAGTGATACCCATTTCTTATGTGGAACGTTATGGACCCAGTCTATAATTCTCCTCAGTACTGCTGCTACATGGTATTTCTGAAGATCTGGGAAATGCGGCTTCCTCTTCTATTTCATACACATTTCTGCAGTAGGGATCTCATAGTTTTAAAATAAGCCCCTGGGATATTAATCGAAAAGCTTTGAAAGATATATAGGGCTTTCGGGAGGATCATCATTTTAATTACACTTCTCCTGCCCAACCATGACAATTCATGTGCAGGATATCCTTTCATGTCTTGTTTAATTTTATTCAAAAGAGGTAGATGGTATAAATCTGCTGTTATTACTGATATAAATACTCCTAGATACTTTAGGCCTTTTTCCTTCCACACAAAGGGGAAAAGAGCTCTAATTTCTTTTCTCTCCTTTAGGGGGACACAAACATTTAGTATCTCCGTTTTCTCCATATTAATCTAAAGATTCTAAACCACCCTGTATTCACCCAATTCTTCCAGGATCTTTGAAAGTGATTGCCTGGGGTTCGTTATATATAACATAATATCGTCTGCAAATGCAGATATCTTATGCTCTTGCCCAGAGACCTCTATACCTTCAATTTCATGATTTGCGCTTATGGAGTCTAGGGAAGGTTCTAGAGAGAACACAAAAAGCAGGGGAGAGATTAGTTATCCCTGACGCGTCCCGTTATAGAGCCTAAGTGTCTCTGACAGATTTCTATGCACCTGAATTTGGGCTGTAGGGTTGGAATATAAAGCCTCTATCCACCTAAGTATTCGTGGACCTAGGCCAAATTTATAAAGTGTCTGCAACATATTTTCCCTCACTAACCTGGAACGGAGGGTTACGGCACTGGAATCACTGCAGGACTCACACATAGACTTGTGGTTGCTCTACAGTTACACTTACAAGACCTGGATGGTTGAAACTGTCGTAACAACCTGCGGCTTTCGAGGGCTTCCTGAAGACACTGGCGCTGAAAACCTACCAGATATGGCACTTGCAATTTTCCACGGGATTTTGGGGGAATCTCCTACAACAAACCTAGAGTTTGATCGTATTCATAGGACTCTCGGATCTCGCTCTACGGATCCTAATAGACCACGTGATGTAATTTGCCGTCTCCATCATTATACCCATAAAGAGGTCCTTCTGCGGAAGGCATGGGAAGCTGCATCCATAGACTTTAAAGGATCTGACAAAAAAAAATAAAAAAAAATCGACAGACCTTTCACGAACAACACTGCAACGATGGGCTATGCTTCACCCTATACTGGAACTTGCTCGTCGACTAGATTTTACTTACAGATGGGACTTCCCCTTTCAAACACATTTCGCAAGGGCTCAAATTCCTTCACACTCTGCTCACAATCGGACCTCCCAGCTCTCTTTGCCTTCCTGTAAACCAACCCCATACCAGTTCCGAATTGGCTGCAACTTCTCCCACAACCGACTGGTCGTTCAGGGGCAACATCATCTGGCTGGAACTCCCTTCCTAGGCCGTAAAGTATCAGACGCCGCTCCTGAGCAGCTTCTCCGGAAGGATTACGTGAGTCCTGAATGGGATAACAACTACCCCTGAGCTGCTATTGCATTTGTTGGAATACAGTTTACAGCCCAACATAACCTTCTGTTGTTTTACTATAACTCTGACCAATTGCCTGATATACATACCAAAGAGGCTCTAGAGTCACCTATTGCATAACTACTAACATTGGACCATACTAATGCCTGATTTGCTGATGGATCCACTCCAGACTCCATAACTTTTATACAGGGCTTAGTACCTCAATGTTTGCCGTCTAGATGGTGAGCGTGCAACTGGTCACCTCTTCAATATGCTATGTGTATACATTTCAGCATCTTATTACCCGCAGAATACGGTTAAGTTTGGTTCTCCCTTAATATAACACTCGATTACCTCACGCACAGTGAATCATAGGCCACAAAGGTCGAAGGGCCTTAATGTTTTCAAGCTCACTATATTATATGGGTATAATCTTGAGATCTATGGCCCGGATTCACATACATCGGCGCAGCGCATAGAGGCAAGCACTGGATTCACAAAGCACTTGCTCCCACTCGCTGTTAAAGATACGCTGGGTTTCCTCAGCGTAAGCCAGCGTAGGTGGAAGTGGGCGTGAGCCATGCTAATGAGGCGTGACCCCATGCAAATGATGGGCCAAGCGCCATAGAAGTACTTAAAATGAACGGTGCATGCGCCGTCCCGTGGCCGCATCCCAGTGCGCATGCTCAGAATCACGTCGAAACAACTGTCTAAGATACGTCGAATCACTGCCTACGACGTGAATGTAACCTACGCCTAGTCATATTCACGTACAATGTAAACGACAAAAGATACGACGGCTTGTGTTCCCTGGTCCATACCTTTGCATGAGTTGCGCCTCCTATATGGGGAATAACTTTACGTCGGACGTATGACTTACGCAAACCGCATATATTATGCGCCGGGCGCAACTACGTTTGTGAATCGGCGTATCTCCCTCATTTGCATATGTGCATAGAAAATCAATGGGAGCAGCAAATGCGCCCAGCGTAAATATGCGCCCACGATACGACGGCGTAGGAAAGTTACGTCGGTCGGATGAAGCCTATTTTCAGGCATATCTCAGTTTATGGGCACGGCGCATAGATACGACGGCGCATACTTACACTTACGTGGCGTATCTGGAGATACGTTGGCGTAAGTGCTTTGTGAATCCGGGCCTGTATGTTTATTGCACTTGTTTTAAAGCATACGAAAAAGCTTGTTTTATGTCTTTAGGTTTATTTTGTTTTTTGTTTTATGCAACAGATATTGAAGGACCAAGTGCCTTAAAGAGTCACTAAAGGAATTTTTTTTTTTAGCTAAATAGCTTCCTTTACCTTACTGCAGCCCTGGTTTCATGTCCTCATTGTTCATTTTTGCTTTGATGTTGCTGTAATTTCTCTCTGTTCTGGACACTTCCTGGTTGTCTGTTTCCTGATCACCACAGTACTGGGAGATTTCTCACTGTGGTGACTAATCAATGAGGTGTGATTACTGTTTGTAAAACGAAACTGGATTGGTGCTGTGGAGTTTTAGACAAAGCATCACTGCCCTCTATTGGTTTTCTGGCTCTGTACCCTGGAGTCCCCCCAGTTTACGCTCCGTAGGGAGAGAGGGGAAGCAGCTACTGAGGACACAAGGGATAGTGATGGGTAAGCCGAGGTCGGGGCAACAGGCAGACAAGGGTAACCAAGGGACAGGCCAAAGGTCAGGATCACAGGCAAACAGGAGTAGTGAGAGACGAGCCAAAATTGGTACACAGAAAGGTTAACATAGCACACGGTAGACAGGAACACAAGCTAACAAACAAAGTTGAACAGCAAAGCAGACCTGCAGTGCACTAGTTAATATAGACTTCCTGGGATGGCCTGGGGTGGAGCCATACAGGGGGAGAGGTGATGAAAGGCAGCCAGAAAGAGTCAGACCTCTAATGGACACATGGAGGAGAAGGTAAGCTGCCAGACAATATTGCATGTCCTTGACACGCATATTACACTGACAGTAGTCAGTGTGCGTTTTTTGCAACATTTTGCCAATTTAAGTCTCTAAGCTATACGGACATAACCGCCTATTTTCTCTCTGTGTACTACTTATTTTTTCTTTTCCTTTTCCTCTACCCCCTCCCACTTAACACTACCCCCTTTATTTCTTCAATCTTCAATCCTGTATTCCCCTTCATTGGAAAAAGTTAATGTCACGACCATTGCAAATTGGCTTCACAAAGTGGAAGACATAAACTAAAAATACTCCAAAACTTGTGGCCTATGGTAAAAAATGTAGGAAGGAAAAGCTATTTTTTTGGTCATAATCTTTCTGACAGGCCATATTGCTTAACTGTCTCCAATGGCACAAGCAATTGCCATCCCAGACTTCTCTCTCCATCCCACTTACCCCACCCCCCTATTCCCTCTTCTTGACATTTCTATTGTATCTTCACTCATGTTCTCACGAAAAAGTAAAAAGGAGCGGACAGCTACATACTTATTTTAGCAGCTCACCTTACCGACTTCACAAAAAAAGAAGACAGCCAAATCTGATATATTCTAGGATGATACCTACCTGAGATTTATGTACTTCAGGAAATTGTTTATATATGTTGAACATGATACAAGTATGATACTAGATGTATTATCGTTTATACATTGTTAATGTAGTGTCTTGGTTCTGCTCTTTTCAGGATTAAATAAAAAAAATATATAAAAAAATAAAAATAAAATTACAAGTCACCCAGTCCAGAAGAGTTTAAGGAAAGCAGTGCGTTACTAAGCCACGGTTCCCATATTTTACGGAATTAGGGTTGTGAGTCATTGAGATAACTCCCCAACGACTAATAGCAGATTCATGCGATCTTTAAACTGGACTGAGGTTGTTTTTTTACAGGCCCGGGCTATCGACTGCTTAGCTTTTAACATTTGATTTTGGATTGCATGAACTTTACCAAACGAAAATGAAACATTTACTGTTAGAAATTAATTTGAGAAAATAATTCCATCCTGCTTCCTGTTACTGCAGTTTAAAGCAAACATCGAAATGACCCAGTAAACACTTAGAAAATTGAACAACACTTCATAAAATTAAAACTTTTGACCAAAATTCTACGACTAGCGAAAAAATACTTTAATTTATTTTAAACAGATATTGGAAACAGATTTCCATCTTGGCAATGATTTTTGCTATTGATATTACCTAGTGATATGTAAGGTTTCTTATTCTAGTCTACAGTACATAAGCTATGTTAGACAATGCATTAGAATGCAACCTTCCATTCCCGTCACTAATGAGGTTGTCCACCACAGAAGGCTCTCAAGTTCCTTCCTTATAGTCAGGAATCATTTTTCAAAAGGTTAACTGGCCAACACCTCCTGCCCACATCGGTTATAAAGCTGTTTAGAATGATTTACAGGCAATTTACCAACCACAAGCTTTAAGATCAATGTGTTGGCTTAGGTCAGCAGATTGCAAGCTTGTGATACCCACATTTGTGCTATTTACATTCACCTATTCTCCTGTTTTAGAGTCATTAGGGCATATATATTGTTAGAAGCATTAATAAAGCAATTTTTTTGTGTGACTAGCATTATATTATTTCAATAATGAAGATCCTTTAGTGTTTCTGTACTGTAAGAAATTTAGAAGAGCAGGTTTAGCTATGAGATTGCAGCCACTTTTATCAAGATTCCCCTTTGTGGTCAAAAAAGCTTTTCTTCAAGTTTAAACCATGCACTTGACTATAGGTGCCTACAAACATAGGATTAACCAAGCTTTCAATTTATGGCAGGAACAGGATGTGAATATGCAAATCCCAACTTTAAAGATATTTTTAAGGTTAGGTTGGATTTTTCTGGTCTGTTGATCTTGATTTTCCCTAGGCTTCTGAATGCTCCAATTGTCCAAGCTTACATACACTTAAAGTATAAACACACATATGCTGCTGGTACACCTTTCCCAGTAAACGTCTCCAAAAAAATATTAATGGCTTACAAGAGGCCATTAAAATGTTGGAAACTGCCTGAAACGAGAAAGCAGGATAGGTAGACCAAAGAAGCATGCACCATGCAAGTAAAACCCCTTCTACTGCAGCAGAAGTAAAGACAGACATGTTACCTCTGCAGCATGTACTACTGCACAGGAGCCACACAAATATAAGGACAAAGGAGAAAAAACAAGTGCAACTCATTAGGGGACTTATACCTATGCATGCAGCACCCCCTTAGCGACACCAGAGGGACTACACCAAACTCAGGGATCCTTTTCAGCAGTAAAGTCACCAAAATATACTATGGCCTGGGGATAATAATGCAATAGCTGCTAACACAGCCAGACACATACTGTAAACAATGCAGAGAAATGTGGCAGGACATGGTAAGTGAGTAATGAGTATGAGATGTCAGGTATTTTGGAATATGCTTAATAATGGCAAATGAGCTGTTCACTTTACAAGTGAATTTTTCATTTATCTTTGTTAATGTGATGAAAACTCACTTTGCAAATCATTTCCAACGAGCTGCAAAGTAAAAAAAACAACAACAACAGTAATATTGCTTGCATATGATTGCATGATAGAAGTCAGCAAATCTTCACCACATTAAGCTAAGGGTATAATTCCTTGAAATTCGAACAGCCTATTGCCTTTAGTAAATAAATCCCAATTCCTCCATATCTAATCATTGTTGACAAAATTATCATTCCTAAATATTGGAATTGGTACAATTCCCCCAGTTTTTCAGATTAAGTCATTAAATCAATGAATTAGATTACTATGAGGAAAGAGGGGCTCTCTCTCCTCTTCTAGAAAAGTTAAACATAGCATCTAGGCCAGGTGGGGCAGCTTTAAAGCAGAGCTATAGTCTGGGAAAAATCAGCAGCTACAAATACTGTAGCTGCTGACTTTAAATATAAGGACAGTTACCTGTCGCGGGATGGCGGCACCCCAAGCCGATTCGTCAATCGGCTTCAGGTGCAGGCGCTGGCATTGTAAGAAAGGAAAAATACTGTGCATGCACGAGTCACGCTGCGCTTTATGAATGGTTCCACTGTCTTCTGGGACCTTAGTGTGTTCCAGATAGCAGTAGAGGGAAGGAGGAGGGGGTCAGAATTGTTGTAGATCGCCGATCTTACCCAGATGTGGGAGTGGGTACCTGTCAAAGCCAGGTACCCGCTCCCCCGGAAAAAGTGCCAAATGTGGCAGTGGGGGGGGGGGGGGGGGGGGGGTGAAGGTGGTAACAAAAGGAGTGGAGCTTCCCCTTTTGGGTGGAGCTCCGCTTTAAGATGATCAATATTTGCAAGAAATCTTCTACACAATAAGGCTCTATTCACATGTAGGTGTTGCGAAATCGTAGGCAGAAATTTTTGCCTAGTTTCTGCCCATGTTTTTGCAAATGCGTAAATAATGCACTAAGACGTGCAATGCGCATGTGGTGTCATTATTTATTAATGGTACCCCAAACTCGTCGTGTTGTGCATTTTCCATAAGTATGAAAAATGCAGAAAAAAGCATGTTGAGCCCAATCTCGATTCAGTGCTGTGCCCGTCGGCTCTTCTCCCCTATCCCTCTTCTCACAGAAGACTTGGCTGCAGTGGAAGCCACCAATTCCTGCTGCTGTCAATCAAATCCTGTGAGGGGGAAGGGGCCAAGCAAAGCTATGTGTGTCTATAGATACACACAGCCCGGCTTGGGATAAAACCTGCTCATCTGCACCCATAGCACTGCAGATTGCTATGGGAGCAGACAGAGAAGAGGAGGAATGGACAGCGCCAGCGGAGAACCTCAGAAGAGGAGATATGGTGCAACCTTACACAAAGCCATTGCACAGAACTGGTAAGTATGACATGTTTATTATTATTTTATTAACCTTTACAACCACTTTTAGCCAATTAAAAAACTGAATACTGGGGAGATTCTAATGTGTAAACAATGCTAGAGTGTGCGGTGTGTGCATTTGGTGGTCTGTGTAGTGTGATCTCTAATGCTACCAGCACTGTTGTATTGTTCGTACAATGTGGTCTGTTAGTGGGTCATGCAAATTAGTTCTTTTATATCACATTTTCCAATTGTGCTACATGAAACATGCTCTGAACATGACACAGACTCAGAAAATCGCAGACACAGCTACCACCCCTGAGGAATTCAGCTTAAAAATCTCAGAAATATTATATTGTAAATAATGGGGTCTATTTTATAATAGACCTATCCTATATTTTTTAAATGTATATCTTTTCAAAAATGACACTGTGTAACGATTCTGACCAAAAGTGTTTTGGCTCATCTAATAATTAATATATTAAATGGTTTTAGAACAGTGAGAAATATCATGCTGTCTCTAGATGTGTTATTTGCAAATGAATGAAGAAAGAAACACTCACTCATCTCTAGCTTCCTTTGGATGAGAACTTTCCTGACCCTAAATAAGAAAACAGATATTATTTTGCATAATGTCTTGACCTCTCCCAGAACCAGAATTGTTAGGTCCCAAAGCTATGTTCCTGCGGGAGGATATCTACAGAGTAAATCAATTTATCTTTCTGTAATGATGAATCCAGGCCTCCAGGTTGACTCACCTGTAGTGGATATTACAAAAAGGCACCCTCTTTAACCATGCTAGACTTTGTATTTGCTGCATTACTGAAAATAAGGTTCTTCTGGCTACAGCAGAAGTGTGACTTTATAGACTGTGGCAGATGTAGTTAGTCTGGAGCCAATAGGTGATTCAGCTCATCAGTGTCTAAAAAATGTTGGCCGAGTGGACAGACCCTTTAAATTCACCTTCACTTCAAATATGTTCTCAGACTTATTACTTTGTTTAACCCTAGTCTTTCTTTTTACCCTTTTTGGTTTAAATTACTGTGTTTTTATTTTTATTTCGCTTTAGCCAGTACAAGAAGTGATGTTAGTACAGACAATAGAAGGCAAAAGCTGAGAAAAGATTTGAAAAGCAAAACTGTTATTAACAGTATACATTTCAGGACTATATTTCAGGTAATAATTAGGAAATTATTATTCAACAAGCTGGAATATTGCCCCCTAGATATTGCTTAATAGCGCTGTGAGTACACTGTGAGACTCCAAAATAAATTTTGTTCTCTGATTTCATCCACCTTATGTTGCAGCAGATCAAAATCATACACCCTATATATTATTCTGGCATAAGCCATTCTTCTGTCTCTTCCATTAAGGCACAATCTGCATAAGTAAGTTGTTTTAGTTAGCAACAATTTTCAATATTATTGGCTGAGCATTTCTGTATGGGTATATAGCAATTCTGAAATTAAATCTTCTTATTTTTAACATAAATACCTTAAAGTGTTACTAAACCCAGTAATATGAAAATAGTTCATCCACCACCCCCACAGCTTATAAATCTTCTTTCTTCTTTTTACATTAAAATACTGCCACTATATACCTTTTGGGATGATCTGTATACCACAGTTACATGATAAACTGCACAGTTTCTTCAGTGCTGATAGTTCAGGAAGGAGGAGATTTTCACTGCAGCCTGTATACACACCCACATGTGTGATGTCAATATCATGTGACCTGGCTATCTCTGAGAACAAGTCTGTTCTCTTGAGCATAAAAGACACAACTGAGCATCTGCAGGTCGGTTACTCTGCCTGTGTTAGCTGGCCTTCCCCAGATAGACAGTGCAGGAGGGGAGGATCTGTGAGTATAACAAGCATGCTATGCTGCATATACAGACTGATTTTGCTGTTTTGGGTTTAGTAACACTTTAACTACCTGCTATAAGATCTGAATACACAAATGTCTACCAAGGTACTACAATATATATTATAGTCAGTGTTTATGAGTATATATATATATATATATATATATATATATATATATATATATATATATAAATATAATGCTTACATGCACGACATTAGTGAAACAAAACATTTACCATGAAGTTGGACTACTGATTATGTATATATGTATCCTCTTGTAGGAAAATAACCCAGCTTAAAGGTGTGATGAATCAAGACTCCAGTTTACCTTGTTTATATCTGCTGGAAAAAAAACACAAGCAATAGTAATATATTAAAAAGTGCGCATAGACTGTTATCCAGAGGAATTTTCTCTGCTGAACTCTACTAAACACTGTACAACTGAGTTTTTTTTTAATAACAGCTTTTTTTTTGTCTAGGGAAGTGCAAGCACATTGAATATACTTGAGAACAAAGTTCAAGTTATACATACAGAATGTAATGTGTGTTCATTTAACTGTAAGAAGACATATCTTTTAATTATTATTATTATTTAAGGTACTTATATAGTGCCATCAATTTACACAGCGCTTACATATACATATTGTACATTTACATCAGTCCCTACCCTTAAGGAGCTTACAATCTATTGTCCCCAACTTACATTCATATACTAGGGCCAATTTAGACAGAAGCCAATTAACCTACCAGCATATATAAATAACAAGCTGCGCAAAGGATGCAATTGTATCCAAATGAGCCAATATAATAATTGGACATAAGTGTATGAATAAAAATTACATTAATTATAATGACACAACACAGATGGGAGCCCTATCTATAAAATGATCAGATGAATCCCCCAAAAAATGAGCAAATAAATGTTCAGGTATTTTCAGAAAAACATCGGTTTAGCCAAAATGCTTGAAGATGTGAAGTCTTCCTCTAGGTAAATTGGTCTGCTCTGGTTTGATGTCACCAAAGAAAAAGTGACATGATAGAAAATAAATTCACAGACAGAATTCTCACCGCTCCAGGTGAGCCTCGTGATGATCAGGGGTTGTTGACTAAGCACTGACGCCAGTGCGAAACGTTGGCCATACTGATTTTTGTGGGCTTGCAGTGACTGTATGCACAGTTGAAAATAAAGACATCTCTTTTAAAGAAAATTTTGGAGTGCGGCTGTCCAGCTTTTGTTCTTTTGTTTTTTTGATAGAAAATAAATTGTCCACCTTCTAAATGACTGCCTCTTACCGAAGATGAAGATCCCAACTAGAGATCTTCTGTTGGTAGATGGCCAATAACCCAGCCAGGGTGTCTGTGCGACAGGAAATTTCTTTCTTCGGCAATGTGTCAATTCTCAGCCAATAGAAGAGGTGATGGAGCCGTTGTCACCAAGACAGGAAGAAATGGACATCAATGACAAAAACAAAACATATTTCTTCCAGATCTGTGCAGTAATTCAGTATGAGACTTCCTGCTGCTCTCTCTCCTTGTGCAGGGTGACTTGTCTTGTCTCCGCCCCTTCCTATAGTTTCCTGCAGGCAACAAAATATGTTTTGTTGTTGTCATTGATGTCCATTTCTTCCTGTCTTGGTGACAACGGCTCCATCACCTCTTCTATTGGCTGAGAATTTACACATTTTAAGTTGCAGCATTAATAGTAATTCGTTCACACTATATACCAATAGACAGCACAGTATCACCATTTTTCCAATCATAACCTACAAGCATGTCTTTGGATTGTGGGAGGAAACCAGAGTACCCAGAGGAAACCCACGCAGGCACAGGGAGAATATGCAAACTCCAGGCAGGTAGTGTTGTGGTTGGGATTCGATCCAGCGACCCTTTTTACTGCTAGGCAAGAGTGATACCAACTACACCACTGTGCCACTGGGAAGCTCTAGGAGTTCACACTAGACTGAGAATACACTCATTTACCAGAATGGCTGGACTGGGCCTGAGCTTCTTTTGCTCTGTGTTTTTTAGCACATCAGTCAGGATAACTTTGTCACTTAAAGCGGATGTTCCACCCCAAAAATATATTAAAAGCCAGCAGCTACAAATACTGCAGCTGCTGACTTTTAATATAAGGACACTTACCTGTCCTGGAGTCCAGCGCCGTCCGCAGCAGAGCACGAGCGATCGCTCGTCACCCTGCTGCTCCCCCCTCCATCCACGGTGAGGGAACCAGGAAGTGAAGCGCTGCGGCTTCACTGCCCGGTTCCCTACGGCGCATGCGCGAGTCGCGCCGCGCCCGCCGATTGGCTCCCGCTGTGTGCTGGGAGCCGAGTGTTCCCAGCACACAACGGGGGGGCGACGGGATGTGACGCAATGCCCGTCTTTTGCCCGGGCCGGAAGTGGGTGCAAATACCTGTCTTTAGACAGGTATCTGCACCCCCCTCCCCCCTGAAAGGTGTCAAATGTGACACCGGAGGGGGGGAGGGTTCCGATCAGCGGGACTCCACTTTAGGGTGGAGAACCGCTTTAAATTATATAAGGAAGATGGTATATAAAATAGATCTGACCTGGCCTAAACAGCTTCTAGTGTAAAAAACAGTGCTGAATTGGAGGTTTAAAATCAAGCTCTGTGCCCTTGTAGAGCTTCTTGGATACTAGACATAGGCTGCACAAGGGGCTTAAACGTCTGCAGGTTTCACAGTTGATTGTCAGGATGAGGTTTAGTGACAGAAGGGAGTGGGGCTTGATTTTAACTTGGGAATAATTTGAATCCTGGGCCTAAAACCAATGGGACTACAAGGAGACCAAGAGATTGATTTGAAGACTCATACAGGTCCTTGCAGGCACAACAAGGTGTCTGAACTCAACACTGATATCTATTTTAGGCACCATGAGGTCAAATTTCATCCCTGTAGTCAGTATTACTGTTAGTTTTACTATGCCTCCCACCACCTAAATCCAGGGCTTTATGGTACACAGTACAGGTTAATTTTAGTTTGAGAAAGCTTAAAATACATTGGGGTTTATTTACTAAAGACAAATAAACTGTGTAGTTTGTAAGTGCAGTTGCACTCATATTTCTTAGAGCTTAGTGAGTGTGGTGAAGCTTCACTTTGTAAAGAATACCCAATGAGGTGCAAGAAAAAATAAAATAAAAACAGCATTTGTTTTTTGCACATGATTGAATGATGGAAACCAGCAGAGCTTTACCACATTTACTAAACTGAGGGAAAAAAAGTGCACAGTCTATTTGCCCTTAGTAAATCAACTCCACTGTTTCTTAAATGTATAATACTGTTGCACATGATATTGCATTAGCTCTTCACAAACTGTATGGCTGAAATCGCATCTCATTTGGACCAAACACACACAGGACCCTTTTTTTGGTCCACACCAGAATCGCATAGTAGGAAGACACAGCGGGCGGATAAGGAGGAGAGAAGGGGGGACAGAGAAGAAGGTGGGGGGAGTTGGTGGAGGAGAACACAGAGGTGATCGGTGCAGCGGAGGGACAGCCGTGAGCACCGATCTCCCTGCATGGCTTTAGCTCAGTCGTTTCTCCTTCTCTCCCTCCTCTGGCTTTCCGCGGAAAAGACATTCAGGGGGATCCATGCTCACAGCTGTCTGCACCATCATGCCCGACTGTCACTGGACAGTGACACATGAATTGACAGCGGCCATGAGCGCGCTCTTCTTCTCCTGTGTGCACACTTTTCACTCTGGCCAGGCGCGAATGTAGAGGTGGGCGGAGAGTCTGGAGATGTCATGACTCCGCCCACCGAGCGCCATACATCAGGCCCGCCCACTTAATCCACAATTTTACGGGGCCCCAAATAAAGAAGGGGGAGATATTTGAAAGGTAAGGATACATGCAGGAGGCATGTATATCCTTATAGATGAGCACTATGGTATTACTTTAAAAAAGATGAGAGTGGGTTTACATTACATCCACTTTAATATCTACCCTAAATCACATTGCTAATTGCATATTGTACTTTTTTTGTTTTTTTTTGAGTAAACACTGACATTTGCACTTAAAACTGTAATTTAGTAACTTATGAAAATGCCAGTAAAGACTTGACTGTGCCAGTAAATTGTGGGTGTTGTGTCAGTAAATTCCAATCTGCTGGTTGGCAACACTGACTGAAGGACACCTCCTTCCTATGTAAAGGAGGTGAGATGAGGAGAGGGGGAGGTGTTTGTAGCCCAAATAAGGAGAGCAGCCTAGGATGACAAGGCTTATCCTCCATAAATACAGTACAGTGATTAAGTTTTGCCACCCTACAACAGGAAGTATATTACTGGCAGGACCCCCATGTGAAAATAATGGGGAAAATATACTTATACTTTAATGGGATTTAAATATAGTTTAAAAAGCTCCTCCAGAATAATCAAATTTTTTCAACATTCTGTCACTTTACAGGTGTCAATAAACCACACCTGTCATCATTCAATCCTGACTAAGAAAAAGCACTAGGAATATCAATTTACATCTGTACCTCATCTACCTCCTGTATGTTACTGGGTGAAGAAGACTCATGTGAAATACAGACAGCTGCACATTCTTATTTTGTTACATTATAGCTGCACATAAATATTTCTGGACTCTGAAGTCATTCATGGACTTACCTCATAGAAATAGGTATTACTTACTCAGGAGGCATTTACTCTATAAATGTGACACTAATATAGAGGGCATTTATCAGTGAACTTTAGGCACTGCTAGGAAATACTCTGAGCTATGGCTGAATGTAATTATAAATCCAGGCAGCGCTGATTCATACTCAGATCACATGGCAACAGTCTGAATGTCAGTGACGACATAGGCATACCGTACTTTGAGCACAGCAAGCAATCTCTGCTTAGAAAATCTCAACTAAATAAGGTAAATAGATAAACTTTATTGTATAAACATGTTTTGTTACAGGCTTTTTTGTAGCAATTATGAAAAAAAAAAAAAAAAAAAAAACATTAAGAAACAAATATGTAATATAGTGCAGCTTCACAGTAAATGGATATGGTGGCTGCATTCGTTTTCTTTTTCAGGATAATAAAAAAAGGGGACACAATGTGGGCCCACTTTTCTGAGATTGTGGCCACCCCATCCCAGGTTATCTTAAATATAGCATTAGTAGAATTTAGTGGTAATGGGCATTTAAGGGATGCTGTCTCTTTAAGTATACAGAATAAGGCATCCAGCAGGAAGCAATTTAAAGCCTGGGAATATTCTGGAATAACACGATATGCTATATAAGGACAGCTGGCAAGGGGCTTTCTCTCTTTTCCGGTGGCCAGAGAAAGAAGGTAAAAGCTTCTATCATTGCTGACATGAAGTCCCTTGTCGGGCAGCTCCTTGAGAAGGCAGGCAGTGAGGGCCACTGCCTGGCGTTAGCCAAAGAAGAGGAAGAACAACCGGAGAGAAGCAGGGGAGGTGGAATGGAAGGAACGCAGGCACAGCGGGTAAGTTCGGGGCTGCGGGAGGAGGAGCCCACCCAGACCAAGTGACCAAGATGAAGCACTCCTCCGGAGAGGAGCCGACAGGCTACGGAAGAGGCCTAAGAAGTTTGTGCGCTACCGGGGAGAGTAGAGGAAGATGGCGGCGGCTTGACGTGTTGGGGCCGCCATGTCGGTAAGAAGGAGGAGGACATATTCACATACCTCACAACTGTCCCTGATTTCGAGGTACTGTCCCTGATTTGGAGCAATGTCCCTCTGTCCCTCATTCCGCGTCATTTGTCCCTCATTTTGGTCTGATCTATATAGTTTAATATAAAATGCACTTTTTATCTATCAAAAAGTGTTTCCCAGTGCTAAAGCTTTCATCCCATTTCTAAATTGCTGCATTTGTAAATTCCAAAAGACAAAATAACGGAATAGTAGTCGTAAAAACAGCACTTGTGGGTTTAACTAATCGTATTTTTTTGGACAATTCCCCTTTAAGGGGGCGTGGCAAGGGGTGTGTCCTATGCCTTCATACTTTTGGTGATAGGTGTCCCTCATTCTCATCTCAGAATGTTGGGAGGTATGTATTCACCGTCTCCAGCAGGCAGGGGGGGACATCGGGACCAGGCAAAACAGCCCACAAGCATGTAAACAAGGGGATGGCCGTCTTCTTTGCAGGCTCCCAGACCGCAAGAAGCATTGGTCATATAGCAAGGCACCTGGTATGCAGAGGTGCCACAGGTATTGCTGGTTGGGCAGGTACCACAGGTCCCAGACCCCAGGGTGCTGCTGGAGGAGGAAGCTCAGCAGGAGGTGGTACAGTCTCCAACAGCTGGTGAGTTAGCACAATTAAGTGTCTTGTTTGGTCTTGTAGGATCATTGTCCTCTCTTGTTAAATTCTTTATCTAATGTGTCAGTTCCTAGTGTCTCTACAGCTCCAGTCTCTGCACCAGTTAACCCTTCTGCTGCTGTTCTTAATATTCCACCTGCTAACTTGTCTTCTCAACATAGCTTGGTTGTCGGTTTTAATGTTGGGATTCGGAGGGATGTATTAGGTCCTGAGCTGCACCTGTTAGGGTTAATGTCCCTGAATCTTGCATGAAAATGCTATGCCCTGTGAGATGTTTCCCCTAGGCTACCATTTAAGTTTATCGGTTAAAGAGAAAATATGGAAAGGGGAGTTTATAGATATACTTTCTCTCCTGCCCTTTAATATGGATTTTATGGTTAGAACAGATGAAAGGGGGAAGAGAGGAGCGAGGAGGACAGGCGCAAGCCAATACCCAGGTCATTTAACAATTGGTTGCAGGCATATTGTATCTATTCTGGCATAATGGCAGAAAAGCATCCAAAATTGTGCGGGGGCCTGTTCCAGGATTTGGACCACATTTTGGACGAATATAACGTTTTTGCAGGGTTGGGGTGGTTCTATTACGATGAGACTTTCAGACCTGGTCCTTCTGGTCTGGTATGGATTTTGAGGGGAACCCCAAAATCCATACCAGAACCTTATGCAAGCATGCAGCCCGGCAGGCCCCAAAATGGGGGGGGGGAGACGAACATGCACCCCCTCATCCTGAACCATACCAGGCCACATGCCCTCAACATGGGGGAGTGCCTTGGGGGAGGGACTACCCCCAAAGCACCTTGTCCCCATGTTAATAAGGATGAAGTTCTCTTCCCCACAGCTCTGGCCCAGGGGTTGTGGGGGTTCAAGGGCTGACTTATCAGAACGAGAACCAGGATAAGATCCCACGGGACTCAATATACATAATATTTGAATATAATAAATCATTTTAAATAATAAGTAGGTCAAACAGCGCTTTCCCCAAGGGGTTAAAAATACAGGATGTAAAGTACTCCTCCAGTCCAGATGGTCTTTATATCAGGTTCCAGCCTTGTATTGGTGGAAAAAGAGGGGTCTGGTAGATTTACCCCCAAAGAGTGTTACATTTTACTCATTTTGTAAAATGTGTCTGGCTAGGTCTCTTCTTGCTTAGCCACCTTGGATGGTGGACAGCTTTCTGGACAATTCCTTAAATGATCTTGATTTAAACTCAGTTTTTCTTGAACTTTGAACTCTTTGCTCAACCCATGAACTTCCTGATTTAAGCCATGTCTCTGCACTTGCTGTTTGCCAGATTATTGTCTCCAGTCAATAACTTGCTCCTGCCACTCCTGCTGCCACCTGTATCTTTGCTACCACTCATTACCGACCTTTGGCCTGCTCCTCTACTATGCTTCTGCTTGATCCCAACCTACAACCACCTACATTACCAAGTTTTGGCTTGTTTACTGACTATGCTTCTGCTTATCCATGCCTGCTACATCTGCTACTGGTTGTTCCCCTCCTGGTGGGGCGATCCCGAGGACAGTAACCTGTTAAACGCAGAAAAATCTATCTCGACCATCAGTCAGTACTTAGACTCCTCTCCTTAACTGACCCTGTGTGATCTGAGCGGATGACCTGCTTCTGTACTTTTTCAGCTGATCGTCGGGTGCCTCTCTACTGCTATAGCTACTTGCCTCCAAGCCTGACTCCAGCCCATGACAGAATAATCTGGCCCAAACATGAAGGCCACTATGAAAATCCAATTTTAAAAAAAGAATACATACATAAATAAAATCCCAATAAAATACATTTACGTTTTTGGTTGTAAAAATATGTGTATATAGCAAAAAAAAAACGCACTGTCAGGTTTCAGTGGTAGTGAGCCCTTATAAAACTCCAACTAGGGGTTCCCCAGGGCGAGGAGCCTAAACTCCAGCCTGCTTCTTCACTAGTGTTGCTCACGAATATTCGTATTGCGAATATTCGGCTCGAATATGGCATATTCGAGTATTCGCGAATATCTCGAATTTCGCGGCCAATATTCGCTATTTCGAATATAAAAAAAAATTGCGAAATTTCGCTAATGCGAATTTATTGCGAACATTTTGCGATTTTTTTTTTTTTTTTCTGATTGGCTCTGATGCAAAAGAAGGGCGGAGAAAGTATTCTCGAAAATTCGGAAATCGAATATTCAAAATATTTTATCAAAAAAAAAATGTTGTGAAATATTTTGACAACTGTGGTAGGAGAACTCCGATTGGCTCTGATGCAAAAGAAGGGCGGAGAAAGTATTCGCGAATATTCGGAAATCGAATATTGGTGATATGTTATCGAAATTTCGCTAATGCGAATGCGAAATTGATTGCGAGATTTTGACAACTCTGATTGGCTCTGATGCAAAAAAAAGGGTGGAGAAAGTATTCGCGAATATTCGATTTCCGAATATTCGCAAATACTTTCTCCACCCTTCTTTTGCATCAGAGCCAATCAGAGTTCTCCTACCACAGTTGTCAAAATATTTCACAACATTTTTTTTTTTGATAAAATATTCCGAATATTCGATTTCCGAATATTCAAGAATACTTTCTCCGCCCTTCTTTTGCATCAGAGCCAATCAGAAAAAAAAAAAAAAAATCGCAAAATGTTCGCAATAGCGAAAATTCGCAATTTTTTTTTTTTATTTTTTAAATATCACGAATATTGTTTTTTAGCGAATATTTCACAAATATTCGGCTATATATTCGTGATATATCGCGAAATCTAATATGGCGTATTCCGCTCAACACTATTCTTCACCAAGGCCCCTGGTGTTAGGGGTGGACATGCAGTAAAGTTGGAAGCAGGTTGTGGCACCCAGGTATGCCCAGCTGAAGATGCGAGACAGAAGGCAAAGGCAGGAGACAGAAGAATATCCAGGAAATAAGCCAAGTTCAGGGCTGGTGGCAGGCATGCACAGACAGTAGATAAATTGGGAGTCATTACATGGGAAGTCAGATGCTAAATACACGTAATACTAGGCAAACAGGAGATCAGAAAACTAGGAAGTTGCTCAGGCAACTGAGCATGTCTATATATAGGAAAGTCGACAGGGAGACGGGCCAGAAAGTTATACAAAGGACAAGGATATAAGCCGACAGAAGAGCAAGCAACACCCATAGGTGAACAGAGAAGCCAGCAGCACATGTGAATGGAGTCACAGATCTAACAGAACTACTGCAGCAAAGAGGTAAGAATTTCACTAACCGAAAATTGCAGCTAGATCTTGACACCCAGTGGTGATTAAATACCACCAAAATGATAAACATTTCATTTGGGTACAGTGTTACATGCCTGAGTAATTGTCATTCAAAGTGTGACTCCACTAAAAGCTGAAAATTGGACTATAAGAGGGTGAAAGTTTCTGGACTTTAGGTCTGTCCTGAGCCAAGGATCAAGGTGAAGAAGAAGTGGAGTGGAAAATCGATATAAAGTACATCCGGACTGGAAGGAGGAGGTATACTTTACATCCTGTATTTCTAAGCCACCTTGGGGAAAGCCCCGTTTGACCTTCTTATGTGTAAGGGATCAATATATTTAGCCTCCAATTAATTTTTGAGAACACATTGGGACTAATTCCTGAAGAATTCCTATAGAATTATTTATGTATATGGAGTAATTCACAATTTTTTACACATATTGCAGACTAGCCTTAGTATCTTCAGCTAACCATGTCAAGCAGTGTACTAAGGCCCAGATTCACGTAGATCGGCGCATCTTTATGCCGGCGTAGCGCATCTCATATGTGTTACGCCAACGTAACTTAGAGAGGCAAGGTCCGTATTCTCAAAGCAAATGCATCCAATTTTGTGCCGGCGTAACGTAAAATCGTTGGCGTAAGCCGGGGTAATTCAAAGTAGGAAGGAAGTGGGCGTGATCCATTTAAATGAACCGTGACCCCATGCAAATGAAGGGCCAAACGAACGGCGAATGCGCCGTGACGTGATCATATGTCCCTCGCTCCTGTATGCATGCTCACAACTACGCCCGGCGTAAATCCTGAGATACGCCGGCCCACCGTTTACACCCAGGGCATAAATACGCCCAGACATGTGCCCGTCGAGTGCAAAAGTACACCCGTCTGTTAGTGGTGTAAGTACTTTTGCTCTCTTCCTGTTGACCATGTCTGCTCAGCGCAGTGGGAGTAGGAAGAAGAACTTCTCCCCAGAGAAGAGGGCCATCATAATATCGGCGAGATATTACATGGAGAGATATGATGCTCGCCTTCATGGGGCACAGAGTAAGGACACCAGCAAGGGGAAGAGGGATGAGATCCTGATGCGGATATTCACCCAGGTCAATGCGGTGAGGGAATGAGGTGAGGAGGCAGACGAACAATTCTCGGCTCCAGGGGGCCCCTTCAACACTCAAGCCCAGGGGCCCCCACCACCCTAAGTCCTGCCCTGGCTACAGTACAGGAGCATCTTTTCACAAAAGTTGGGATATTCAGCATTCTCTGGGATCTCAAAAAAGGAGGATACCCTTGCTAGACACATACAGGTTTTTCTTTCAAGAAGAAATTAAAATATGTACTTACAGAAAATATGTTACAGTTCCAGTGTAAAATATATATTAGATTTTGGGTGGCGTGGGCTTTATATACTGCAGGCTGGTAAAGGTCTCTGTAATGGTCACCACCGTTTACGACCTTCCATCAACACACGACAGCTTATCCGACACACAGACAAACCAGCAGGCACAATCCATATTAATTCCCCTGAAATTGAGACTGACCGCTCTATTCTCTGCTTCAAAATGTATGAACACTTTTAATGGTTAGCTCTCAAGTTTATATACAGTTTTCAAGGCATGTTTCAGTGATCACAGGAACAATCAAACTCTCCACCCACACATCACACCCTGGGGGGGCTTCAATACACCTTCAGAGGGCTAATTGCTAAACATTCCAGACATCCCGGCGCCGGTCTATAATTATCATGACCTAATCACTGCACCTGAGAAGTCACATTCCTTCATTAACAGAATTCAAACAAAACACCATCACAAAATGAATTCCCCTCAATCCACATCTTTAGACAGACGTTCTGTCTCCGCATACAGCTTGACAAGTTCCATTCCACACACAAAACAGTATTTAGCATACATAATGAGAGATCCTGGACCAGACTCAATTAGCATGTCAACAGTCTACACAGAGAGATGAGTCATAGACTAAACCAACACTTTGCAATATCTCCTGCAATATGAGCTATCAGTAATGTCCCCTGTCCTGTAATTTAGGATATCATTTCTCAGTCACCCTATGGCCCTATCGGACATAAGGTGACCCTAGACCAGTGATGGCTAACCTTGGCACCCCAGATGTTTTGGAACTACATTTCCCATGATTCTCATATACTCTGCAGTGCATTGGAGCATCATGGGAAATGTAGTTCCAAAACATCTGGGGTGCCAAGGTTCGCCATCACTGCCCTAGACATAAGACTCCTTGGTGACACCGGTACAGGAGTACCCCTCATCCTTCCAAAGTCTCTGTTTGTCACGGGTCATTCCGTTACAGTCTCCATGAGACATTAGGTATTATTGCATATATTCATATAATGCCAACATACTATGAACTGCTTTAACAAATATATACTGTAGAACCTATATTGGTCTCATCCTATCCCTGGTACAGCTATGACACACAGTATTTTAAGCTCAGCTGTACTGAGCTTGAAGTTTTTCTGACCTCAAGGAATGCACCAAATTATCCTACAGGGAAGATACTGGAGGGATTCCCTGGTGCCACATAATGATAAAGGAAAGAAATGCTAACATGATGGAGAAACAGGCAGTGATGTCTGTTTTATTCAGTCAATACATTTTACCATGTGTTCTAAGGTTAATAAAGTCATCAGTGCAATACAAAATAGCACAAATAATTTTTGTGCTAGGCAGAACTTGCAAAAACAAACATTATTAAAATCAATAAATGTAAAACAAAGAAATATTAAATAATAATAAGTGGTCAGTCCAAAATTTTAATAAGTGCCCAGTCCAAAGTAATATTGTTCCTGTAAGGGTCTTGTAAAGACCCTCCCTTAATCTCGTAATCCATTTCCATATGTTGCCATCATACCTGCCTTTGTTGTGGGGCTGGTCCCGTTCACCCCAGCTGCGTCACGTCTCCTTGACGTCCCGCCACTGGGCATGATGGGACTTTTAGGCACACGTGGGCTTCGCGCATGCGCACCGGCTGTTTCTTGTCCGCTGCCGCTCAGTGACGTCTACCGCTGAGCGGCGTGGGGGACTATTTAAACTTTAGACTTTATTCGCTGGCTCGCCAGGGGGGGGGGGGGTGCTTAGTGGATGTTCTTCTTATTCAAGGTAACCTCACTTTTGCACATAATTTGCTACCTTATCCCCTTATGGGTACTCTCCTCCATAACTTCCATTTTTGTTACCATTTAGGTTTTGTTCCATATATGCGCTAGTTGGCAAAACCAGATCACCTATCAGGCATTTGAATGCAGTATTCTCCTTTCTTGTATTGAATCCCTGTTTGGTAAGTTGTCTTAGGCTTTGTACACACGACCGAACATGTCCGCTGAAACTGGTCCGGACCAGTTTCCGGACATGTCCGACCGTGTGTAGGGCCTAGCGGACAGCTTTCCGGCCTAGCGGACAGGTTTCCAGCGGACAAAAGTTTCTTAGCATGCTAAGAAACTTGTCCGGTGGAAACCTGTCCGTCGGACATGTCCAATGGTTAGTACACCTAACCAGCGGACCGAAATCCCCCGCATGCGACAAAGTGATTCGACGCATGCGTGGAAGCATTGAACTTCCTGGCTCGTGCACGTCGCCGCGTCATCGTCGCCGCCACGTCACAGCATTTTCTGTCCGCGGGGAATTTAGTCTGATGGTGTGTACACACATCAGACCAAAAGCTCCCAGCAGACATTTCTGATCAAAACGGTCCGCGGACCGTTTTCATCGGACATGTCTGATCGTGTGTACAGGGCCTTATAGAGACAACTTTCTGTCAGTCATTATTATTATTTTTGCTCTTTGGCTTTTAATATAGGTGGTTTATTTTTATCATCCTATATACGATTTTGAATCTATTATATATTTTTATTTTATTTTCAGATTTACTTATCTGCCAATACCAACTATTGTGTGCATCATGGCAGTTCAGTTGCGCCCCCCCCCCCCCCTCATTCTTGATATAATATTATATATAAAGGTAGGCATTGGAGGCTATGTGTAGCCCTAAATTTGGGGATATTTGTTGGCCATGATAAATATATTCATGGCAACTAATCCTCAACCTATTGATTGATTCTGTTGTATCTCTAGTTTATAATACAGTCCCCTGCAGCCACACTCGGGTTGGTGTCTGCCTGTATTGCCTTGGGCATAGCGTCTGACCCAATCTGTGTTTCTGTGGGTAGGTGTGATTGATTTATTCGATTGGTTCATCTGTGATGCCCTCATGTTTTGGGAACTCTTTTTCGGTCATCGTTGTTGACTTCCAGCTTTATGATGATTTCTATTAATTTTGGCATTTTTCTTTTAGATTACATTGTGTATTGTATGAATTCTCACACCCCTGAAGAAGCCAATGATTTGGCGAAACATGTTGGGAAATTGTGTCATATTTATCCATCAATGTATATCCCACATGAATATTGTCTGTTTAATTGATTAATTGACTGTAATAAAATATTGTAAGGCACCGTGATAATTCCCTCAATTCCCTTTACTTTGTTACCCTCCCTTAATATTGGCCTTACTTTGTGCTTTATTGTAACTTGTAACTTAACCACTTCCATACAGGGCATTTTCACCCCCTTCCTGCCCAGACCAATTTTTAGTTTTCAGCGCTGTTGCACTTTGAAGGACAATTTCGCGGTCATGCAACACTGTACCCAAATGAAATCTTTGGGGCAGATCCACGTACCTGCAAGTAAGAATTCGCTGGGCGCAGCGTATCTAAGATACACTACGCCGCCGCAACTTTTTTTTTTCCGAATCCTCAACGAATTTGCGGCGTAAGTTACGGCGGCGAAGTGCATCTTTGGCGGCGTAAGGGCGCGGGATTCAAATGGATGTAATGGGGGCGTGTTTTATGTTAATACGTCGTGACCCGACGTAAACAACATTTTTTTTTAACTGCGCATGCGCCGTCCGTGGGGGTATCCCAGTGCGCATGCTCGAAATTAACCCGGAAAAAGCCAATGCTTCCGACGGTGACGTCATTCTACGCAAATCCCTATTCGCGAACGACTTACACAAACAACGTAAAAAATTCAAAATTGGACGCGGGAACGACGACCATACTTAACATTGAGTATGCCATCATATAGCAGCTTTAACTATACGCCGGAAAAAGCCGAATGAAAACAATGTAAAAAAATGCACCGGCCGGACGTACGTTCATGGATCGCCGTAAATAGCTAATTTGCATACTCAACGCGGAATTCGACGGTAACGCCACCTAGCGGCCGCCGAAATATTGCACCCTTTGATCCGACGGCGTACTAAGACGTACGCCTGTCGGATCCCTCCGAGATGCTGTCGTATCTTGTTTTGTAGATACAAAACAAAGATATGATGTGGGAATTTTAAAATCACGCCGGCGTATCAATAGATACGCCGGCGTAATCCTTTTGTGGATCTGCCCCTTTATGTTTTTCCCCCCACAAATAGAGCTTTTGTTTGGTGGTATTTGATCATCTCTGCGGTTTTTCTTTTTTACTTTTGAAATTTAATAAATATTAACATTTAAAAAAAAAAATTTCCTCAGTTTAGACCGATACGTATTTTTCCACATATTTTTGGTAAAAAAAAAAAAAAAACGCAATAAGCGTATATTGATTGGTTTGCGCAAAAGTTATAGCGTCTACAAAATTGGGGATAGATTTATGGCATTTTTTTTTACTAGTAATGGCAGCGATTTACTCATTAACCAAGGTTCCACTGTAATATGAAAATAGTATTTTAAGATTGCAGAAAAATAAATAAAAAAAATTATGGCCGGAGCACCGCTTTAAGTTTGACAGTGAGTATAACAAACATGCTATGCTGCATATACAGACAGATTTTACTGTTGTGGGTTTAGTAACTTACAGTGGTTGTATACCCACATTTTTACACTTTTGCCTACAGTTAAGCCCATAATAAGGCTTACCTGTAGGTAAAATTAATATCTCCTAAACCTGTACGGTTTAGGAGATATTCCCTATGCATGCAGCCACTGACATCAGCGGTGCATGCGCTTTGAATGCCCCAGCTGAAGGTCCGACAGCGTTGCTGGACCTTGCCGGGAAGAAAACTCCTGTGCGCACGTGCGGGAGTGACGTCATCGCGGCCTTCGGCCACTCACAGATTTGTAGCTTACAGTCTAGTATGTGGCAAAACTGTTATTAGTGAAAAGAACGGATTTGCTATATCAAAATACTGCATCTGAACGTAAAAAATATAACCCAGAATGTATGTTTAGAGAATGTAACCATAATATGCTGATAATATGTCTAGAACTAAATAGCCTTCAGATATATACTTTAACCACTTCAGCTCCGGGAAGGTTTTACCCCCTTCCTGACCAGGCCATTCTTTGTGATACTGCACTGCGTTGCTTTAACTGACAATTGCGCGGTTATGCGATGCTGTACCCAAATAAAATTAATGTTCCTTTTCCCGCAAACAGAGCTTTCTTTTGGTGGTTGATCACCTCGACGGTTTTTATTTTTTACGCTACAAACAAAAAAAGACTGACAATTTTAAAAAAGAAACAATATTTTTACCTTTCTGCTATAAAACATTCTCGATAAAAAAAATTAAAATCTAATTTATTCATCAATTTAGGCCAATATGTATTCTGCTACATATTTTTGGTAAAAAAAAAAAATCCCAAAAAGCGTATATTGATTGGTTTGTGCAAAAGCTATAGCGTCTACAAGCTATGGGATAGATGTATGGACTTTTTCTTTTCTTGTTTTTATAAGTAATGGTGGTGATCAGCGATTTTTTGCGGGACTGCAACATATCTTACACTTAGCGACCCTTTTTGGGGACCAGTGACACCAATACCGTGATCATTGCTAAATGGACTGACAATGTAAAAATGTCACTGGCAGGGAAGGTATTAACATCAGGGGCAATCTAAGGCTTAACTTTGTTCCCCCAGATCCTTCCACGAGAATCACGTATAGGCCCTGCCGCAGTAAAATGTACATGGGGCGGTCCTTAAGTGGTTAAAAGATGTGAATTATTAAGTGCTAATAAGTTTGAGAAATATAAGTCCATAACAATCTCATAAAAGTGGTTCTGTCTTACTATGGTGACAAGTTATGGGTGAACATTTTCTATTGAATTAATGTTGTAAGCATTGTAGAGTTATATCCTGATAATATACTGCATTGAGCTCTGTGTGTATGTCTGAGCATGTGGAACGGAGAGTGCCGGCAAAGGTAAGTATAGATTATATAGATTGGTAATATGGAAAGGAATAAATCCCTTAGATAGATGGGTACCGTTAACCCATTACAAGTCTGGGATAACCTTTCAGTTAGTATATGAGTAATATATACTATAGTACATCCTATAGAAAGAGAAGTACTATTAACTTGTATAATAGTTGTAGCTTCTTTTTAGTTTCTATATCCAAAAATTCCACAAACTACTGTCTCCATCTATAGAAGAGTGAAGGAGATACTTGTGACTTGACACCAGAAAAGTAACCCCTGGCAATGCTATGTCACCACGTGCTCATATAAAACAATTCGCATCCACCAGATTGCATTGACCTTCTTGTTATACAACAAGAAAAGTCAGCCAAGCTTTTTTTTTCATTCAGGGACCAGATCATATCACTAGGTTGATGTCTGGGATGGAAACCCTTTCCTTGTGGTTAGATGGGTCAGTGATCCAATGGCTCAGATAACAGGGATCCAGAATCAGAAAAAGGAGAAGAGGAATCCTCTCATGGTGTAAAGACTGCTTATTTATTGGTAAAAAGCCATTTGCTCTAAAAGCAAATACTTAAAAATATACAAACTGTATATTCCCAATCTATCCGATCATTTAGGAAGCTGCCGGGCAGTTGGCACACATTCCACCTAGACCGGAAATCTTAGTTAATAATACAGTACTGTACAGTCCTTTTGGGAAGGAACTGAAATAGTTAATGAGGATTATACTTCAGTGACCCAACCTACTTTCGCCTTTCTTTCTTTTGCATATAGTATAAAGAAATATTAGAGGTATAGGATAATTTTTTGTATGGGAGAAGGAGGTCTGTAAGGTAAGACAGACATGCTCTCATTGTCGGTAAGTCTGTAAGGTAAGACAGACATATTCTCACTGTTTTATTATGGGGCAAGAACATAGTAAAAAAAACTCCCTCATATCCTAATCCTGAGGAAAATTGTACAGATTATGTAGCCAGGGTTTGTGGTACTGATTATGAATTTATAAATCCTTGGGTTTATAATTTGGCAGGGTGGACAGAAGCTTTGGTTAGTACAGACCCTTTCCCCAGAGATGGAGCAATTGATGAGTTTCACATGGATAAAATATGCACCTTACTGGTTCCACATGGATAAAATATGCACCTTACTGGTTCCAAAGGAACAGTAAGCCAACAATGGTATGACCAAAGAGGAATGCGACTTAAAGCATTCTCCAAGAAGCGAAGGTCAAACGACCCGGTCCTACAGCACCTCTTTTTCCTATGTACCTGTGTCTGCTACTGTTCAGAGTCCTCCTCACCCTCCTCCCCCAATTCCCCCCCATAACTAAGGAAGAAATAGACTTACTGGCTAGACATTATGCTGTTCAACAAAGAACCCCAGCCCCACCACAACCACCTCCACAGTGAGAAGGAGTACCTGTAGAGAGCTCCTGTGGTCACCCAATCAGATCCTGTATCACAAAGTCCTGTTTTGGGAACTCCTGGAGACTCACCTCAAGGTGGGGCTTCAGGAGGTTTTGATTCCCCCGTTTCTTCATTAACTACTTCTCCACCTGGATCCGAACAAGGTTCTGGTGAGGAGGAACAAGTAGATGGCTCCGTAAGAGATATGTTTCTCAGAAGATTAACAATTGTAGGATCTGCTTTCATGAATACCCCACTTGCACGCCCACAGGGTAGCCAGATGGAACTAAGAAATCGACCAAATAGACAGAGGACACTAGATGATGATGGGAACTCAATACCATACTTGTATGACTATAGGAAATAACATGAATGAAAAAAAAGGGTGATGGATATTAAAGATATCAACCGCATTATTAAACATTGTCCAAAACCAACTCAGTCTGCCTCTGCAACCTTGTCCTATTTGAAAAAGGCTTGTAAAAGGGAGAAATTATACACAGGAAGGTATGCGATTGATTGTGGATGGTGTCATTGGACACATATCCGCATTTGATTGGACTAAAGTAGCATCCATAAATGATATTGAAGATCCAAAAACAGTAAAGGCTGATGCCTATAAATTAAATACTGAAGGGGGAAGAACCCCCATGTGAGATCAATTAGAAGCGGAATTAAATAATGCCTTTAAAAAACAGAACTTCCCTTCCTACTGCCATAGCTTATAAACAAAAGTCAGGAGAAAGTGTATTAGAATTTTGGAAGAGATTAATGGATGTGTGGATGCAAGAAGCTAGATTATCAATACTACCGGATATGCATAGTTTGATGATTCAGACTTTCATTAGTAACCTAAAACCACAACATGGTTTAATGGTTAAGCAAATGATTTCCGATTGGCCTATAAAGACTATACCAGAATTCATAGAGAAGTATGCAGCAGGATGTTTTGACCTACCAAAGGGTCCAGGTACACACTTCCAGGGAGGACTGCCACAACAGAAGCCCTACCCGGGAAGCGGTGTGCAGCAAAATAGAGATAGGGACAAAGGAAGGAGGAATTATAGTACATTCTTAAAAGACACACAATGATGGTGATTTACCAGGACCTACACACAAAGTTTGGTCCTCAGAAAGTTTATATGTTGGGCTCATTTCATGCACCCCTTATGGGGCCACGTTGAAGCCCATAGCCCAACCTATTTATCATAAACAATATCCCCTTTTTAGAGAAAGGAAAGAGGGAATTGTGCCTATGATTTAATATTTTCTGAAACAAGGCATAGTGAGAGAAATCACTGGAAATAAATGGAATACGCCAATAAATCCTGTAAAGTAGCCTGATGGTTCCTCTAGACTTGTACAAGATCGTAGGGCCGTTAATAATTTAATTGTCCCCATAGCTCCTATAGTGCCTGATGTGCCATCCCTCCTTACCTCCATACCATCCGATGCAGAATATTTTTCTGTTATTTACCTTACGAACGCATTTTTTCTCCGTTCCTGTGAACGAAGAGGCACAGCCCATTCTTGCTTTCAAAATTGCCAAAAGACATGGTGTAGAATGCCCCAGGATTATGTGGACTCCCCTGTAGTCTACTCCAGGCAACATTGCCGACCTGGACTCCCCGTCATTGTTCTGTCCTACTCCAATCTGATGTAACCCAAGCCAGGTAGCCTGCAAGGAGGATGGTTTAAAACTGCTACATTGGTTGGCAGATAATGGTCATAAAGTTTCCAAAAAGAAACTTCAGTGGTGTCAAACTGTTGAATACCTTGGTTTTACACTCACAATAGGTAAAGGGAAAGTTAGTTACAAGAGAGCTGTGGCTCTCGTGAGTCTGGCCCGCCCACAGACCAAGAAGGATATGCTGTCCTTCCTTGGCATGATTGGTTACTGTCACCAATGGATACCTGACTGTTTCTACTATGATAACATTTTGAGACAAACCACAGGTACTGACATGCCAGATTGTATAAAATGGAATGATAAAATGTCTAATGCTTTTGTACACCTAAAAACATATATAACAGCTCCTGCTCTTGGCCTCCTTGAATATAGCAAAGGGTTTCATCTATTTTCTAGGGACAACTGTAAAACCATGACAAAGTCCTAGCGCAAGAACATGGGGGGCAAACTGCGCCCTATCGCTTTTTTTTTTGTGGTGCCTATGCCGGTTCAGGGTATGCCGGCGTGTCTAAGAGTTCCATGCATCCTGTGCTATGGTTGTGGAAATGGCCACATGTTTCACTTTAGGTCACCCAACATATGTTTGCACAGCGCCTGAGTGGGTATGAGGTAATTTTGCTCTCAAACCCTAATTTGGAAATAAAATATGCCTCCCCCCACCTCAGGTCCAGCCCCAATCTTGAATACTCTCCTAGGACTTACAAATGAGGAGGATGAGGTAGCCCCACAACATGAATGTATTGAAGCTATACAGCAGAACACCTCACCCAGGGAGGATATGTGCTCGAGTGCAATCCCGGGAGCTCAAAATGTGTTTGTAGATGGGTCTTGCTCAAGACCAATTGACCACACTTATCATGTTGGATATGCTGTGGTCCAGCTCCCTGACATTGTACTCAAGGCAAATCCAGTCCCATTTTAATCTGCACAAGCAGCTTCCAAACAAGAGACCACTATCCAGATGCCTTCTCTAGCCCCTGAAATACTTTTGCTTGACCAAACACTCTCAGACTTACAAACATATGCCACTGAAACTGACATCAAATAAATGGAATATTGCAGGTGTGGAGAAAAGTCCAGAGTCAGGGCAAGAAACCATGTATATATGTAGCTAGTGCCCCATTATTCATTTCATAACACCATCGTGTGGGACACAGAAGCTAGAAGATGACATGTGAATTACTGGATAAAGGTTTTTTTCATCCAAGGGCTTCCCTCTCTTGTAAAGTCATATGTTTCTAGGTGCATTACATGCATCCGGAACAATCCAAGGAATCCACACGAGGCAAAACATGAACACTTGGGCCCGGATTCACATACATCGGCGCATATTTATGCCACCGTAGCGTATCTATTTTACGCTACGCCGGCGCAGCGCACAGAGGCAAGCACTGGATTCACAAAGCACTTGCTCCCAATCGCTGTTAAAGATACGCTGGGTTTCCTCGGCGTAAGCCAGTGGAAGTGGAAGTGGGCGTGAGGCATGCTAATGAGGCGTGACCCCATGCAAATGATGGGCCAAGCGTCATAGAAGTACTTAAAATGAACGGCGCATGCGCCGTCCCGTGGCCGCATCCCAGTGCACATGCTCAGAATCACGTCGGAACAACTGCCTAAGATACGTCGATTCACTGCCTACGACGTGAATGTAACCTACGCCTAGTCATATTCACGTACAACGTAAACGACAAAAGATACGACAACTTGTGTTCCCTGGTCCATACCTTTGCATGAGTTCCACCTCCTATATGGGGAATAACTTTACACCGGACGTACGACTTACGCAAACTGCGTATATGATGCGCCAGGCGCAACTACGTTTGTGAATCGGCGTATCTCCCTCATTTGCATAGAAAATCTATGGGAGCGGCAAATGCGCCCGGCGTAAATATGCGCCAACGATACGACGGCGTAGGCAAGTTACGTCGGTCGTAGGAAGCCTATTTTCAGGCGTATCTAGTTTTGTGGGCATTGCGCACAGATACGACGGCGCATAGTTACACTTACGCGGCGTATCTTATGCCAAATTTTCCACCTGACTGTGGGTGTCGCTGTCACCAGGGGTCAAGGTTGGAACTGCAATGGGCTGGGTGTATTGGGTGCCTCTTGCCCAGAAGCAGCTCAGTGAAGTGGTCCCCGCCGCTGTGCATTCTGGGGAGGGGTACCTAAGGGACAGACACTGTTCTGGTGGGGTCTTCTGATCCTGACCTGATGGCCCTCCTGGCCTTAGGGGTGTATTAGCAGCTTTTGGTCTCAGGGCCTGCTGGCCCGAGGCTCCATTACTGAGAGTAGGCCCAGGAGTTTCTGGGGCCTACTGGTCCAGGGATAATCCTGTGCTGTCTTCTCTGCAGGAAGAAGCCGAACAATTTAGGATTCAATTAGAGGATGCATCCCGGCTAATCTACCTCACAGTGCGGCTGGTTTGGCTGAAAGATCCTGGCACCCTGAGCTGTGTAATTTCTTTGGAACTTTGCAATGTGCATGTGTGGTTGCCTGGTCCTGTGGCAGAGGACCGTGTAACGACTCAACTGCATTCATTAAGTCTGTGGCAGAGACTTTTGAACAAGCTTTGCACCGGCTGCTAGGTCGGTGAGAGTGGCCTATGCGGTGGTCGCTGAATCCAGTGTTTGTCCTCTGGATACAAGATCATATCCATGATCCGCAAAGCAAGGTACCTGAATCTTCCCTAACCCTCCATCCCTCTAACGGAACTTGTAATAAAACCATTAAAGAAAAAGAAACCAAGTGTGGACATTTGTAACTTTTCAAGAAGGACCCCTAGGACAAGCATGGTGAACAGTAAGGTAACGGCAAGCCCAAATCTAAACCAGCAGCCCCTTCGGGGGTAGTTCTACACCTGTAATAGTAGATATGTTCTCAAGATGGGTAGACACATTTGAAACTACAAGGGAAGATGCTCAAACAGTGGTAAAAATCCTCACTCAGGAGATCATTCCTTGATTGGGATGCCCACTACAGATCAACTTAGACAATGGTCCTGCTTTCATAGGCAAAGTTTGCCAAGATCTGGTAAAAGCATTAAAAATAGATTGGAAGTTTCACATTCCTTACCATCCTCAAAGTTCAGGAATTGTAGAAAGGATGAATAGGACAAAAAAAAGTTAATATCAGGAAGGCTACAGGTGGAACTTATACTAACTGCTGCCTGCAATTCTAGCAGAGGTAAGAATGACCCCAAATAACAAGGTTATTCTCCCTTTGAAATTCTTATGGGCAGACCATTTCCCACTCCCTAAGCCAGACAACCTTTAAATGTTAGAAAGGAGGGATCTTGATCTTATTCAGGAAGAATATGTAAGAATATTAATTGAAACGTTGGACAAAGTTGAAAGAATGTCGCTCACACCTCTCCTTCTTCACAGGAACCAACATACCCCTTTAAGGTTGGTAACCTTGTGGTGGTCCAGCAGCTGAACCGAACCAAAAAGCAGGAATATCCTTTTGGACCCCCAACTATTGTAATCACGGTAACCAGGACAGCAATCCTTGTGGAAGGACAACAGTCCTGGATCCATGCCAGTCAAGTACTGTATGCCAGGACCATAAGAAGCAAGGCAAAGACAAAGATAAAGACAAAAGAGGAAAAGAAAGTAGAGAAAATCCTCGAATACTGAGTGAAGAAGGTGGTCAAGTCTCTGGAAGGTGGTCAAGTCTCTGGAAAAAGATGACCTCGCTTATTTCACCACAGACTTCTGGGAAAGCCTTCTGTTCCTGATGACTGATTGTGTTCCTACCCACCTGGGTCATAACTAACTGTATATATCATCCAGAGGACTTGGGAGCCTTAAAAGGCATATGTGGGTCACTTCAGAATCAATCTAATCATACACATATAAGACATAAGAGAGATATACAAGCTGAAGAAAATAAGGACGTTAGTTTCACTGATAAAGATGCTTTTATTAAAATTTAAATATAGCTATGCTAATAAAGCTTACCTCAGTATGTATTACAATAAAGAGGCTACCTATATTACAACGAAGGGAAAATTAGCCATTTAATGTAATTTAATTATGTCTCAAAGAGGGGATTGTAAGAGACTGTATAAAACAATTATTTGCCTATTTCACACACAGCCATCTTTCTGTTTCTGTAAAGACATACATCTTTATTTGTAGGCAACTCACCTATATAGATTGTGGCATACCTTTATCTGTGGGAAACATCTGTTTTACATGGAGCTGTGCATTCTTGTGACATTCTTGTGGTTTTAGCCAAAGTCTGAATACATTTTCTTTCCTAACTGTAATATATGTTATTGAGAAATATGCATTTTCAAGATAGAAGCAGATGCTTGCTAAATAGATGACGTATGTCTTATACTGATAAGGGAAGTCACTCCTATGCCCCACCTCTTTTGTCTTTGAAACTGTATAAATACTGTGAATCTGTGTTCAATAAACTAGAGACCTTTTGATAGCACTCTGTTCATGTGCATCATTGGGTTCTCTCTCAGATCTGACGGATCACTGAAGTGTTATTTTGCATTACCTAAGAATACACCTGGGTGTTAAAAATCCTCAACAGTATAAAAGATAAAAAGACACCAGTTACTTATCTAGCAATACAATAGCAACTTGCATGTAAAACCCATATGTATTGTAGTAGGGTCTACTAGAGTGACAGAATTCCAAAAAATGACAAGTAAATCAGTTATATCACAGCAAAAAATAGGATACTTGGTGGACAACAAATACAATACAAAAGAATAGTCAGAAACAAGGCAGATCACGTATAAGGGAAATTATAAACCACAGATAGTGCAGGCAATGTAACTAAACTTGGATGGCAACAACTGGCAAAGAAAACTAACATCCAAGTAAACTTTACCCTTACTTTGTAAAACAACCCGTTTTGTTTAACTGGTTCCCGACCGGCTCATGCAGATATACTGTGGCAGAATGGCTCTCTTGGGCAAAATCCTATATATATACGGCTTCGCCCAGAAGAGCCACCAGAGGGTGCGCGATCGCATGCACAAGCGGGAGCATGGGGGGGGTTTGTGTGTGTAAACACACAAACCCCTGTGCTGTCTGAGGAGACCAGACAGATCGTGTCTTTCTACAAAAGTAGAAAACACGATCTGTCATCTCCTATAGTCAGTCCCCATCCCCCCACAGTTAGAATGATCTGATCGCTCTGTAGATGTCAATGGTCCCAAAAGTGTCCAACCTGTCCACTGCAACGTCAAAATACCGCAAAAAATTGCAGATCACCGCCATTACTAGTGAAAAAACCCCATAAAAATGCCATAAATCTGTCCCATAGTTTGTAGACGCTATAACTTTTGCACAAACCATTCAATATATGCTTATTGCGATTTAACCAATAATATGTAGAAGAATACATATCAGCCCAAATTGAGGAAAAACATTTATTTATTTATTTTTTTTAAATAGGATATTTACTATAGCAAAAAGTAAAAGATATTGTGTTTTTTTCAAATTTGTCGCTCTTTTTCTGTTTATAGCGCAAAAAATAAAAACCACAGAGGTGATCAAATACCACCAAAAGAAAGCTCTATTTGTGGGGAAAAAAAGGACATCAATTTTGTTTGGGTACAACATCGCACAATCACTCTGGGCCTGAAGACATTACAAATAACCTTTCTTTTCCATACTTAAATCACATTAACATCTGTTCTCAGCTGCATAAGGGGCTTGGAGAGGTTGGGGTGGAAAAACATCAGTACACTTGTCTTCTTAGTGAAAGGGTGTGCGGGGGATCTGCACAAGTCTAATCATTGGAGGACAGGCAAGCTATGCTCCCATCACAGCCAGAAAACTGACCACACTGGGATGTATAAGCTTCAATGCCTAGTGAGGTGAGCTTTTAATAGGAGAGCAGGGGGACTGGCAGGATAACCAGAGATTTCACACAAAGGAAGAAATGCAAAGAGGTCAAGATACTTTTTAATACAAGTATATGGTACAAGAGACACATATAAGGAATAAAAAAATAAAAAATGCTGGGGAAACAAACACTTTGTTGCATTGTATTGCATTTTTGTTCCTGGGTTTAGATATACGCTTTGAATAAAGATGTTTTCCAACATGTTATAAAATTGATCTAAACCCATTAAAAAATACTCCTCTTTAAACAGTATCTACATAAGCTGATAACTTTTAGAGACTGAAGTGTGTGCTTACTAAGGTCCCATTATCTGTTCCAAGTACATGAAATCACTGTACCTCTGTGTGAAACAGCTGATGATCTGTTCCGGCTAAGAAACTTTAGTGGGTGTACCATATGGATATCTTTATTACAACAAACATTTGTGTGAAGCAGGAGGGGGAAGGGTGCTCTAGGCTATATAAATAACATCACGTTTGATTGCGTGATAAAGAAATGGACTGCTCACCTAAAATGAACTTCCTGAGAGACACAAAGGGTCATATAGTACATCAATATTGCACATTTGAAAAAGAAAGGTATCAGAATAAGCACAGTGTATAAAAAAAAAAAAAAATTATAAATTTTTTTTTATAAAAAAATAAAAATAAATTAAAGACATAATAATACAGCCTGTTAACTTTTAGGCAGATATTTTCTTAACAAATATTGACTTCTGGCAAATAAAGTGAAAAATTAATTTAAAAATAAAATGATTTTTAAAAGAAAATGTTTACTGCACTTTGTAACAAGCTATTATCTAATATTTTAAATATTGGATCATCTATAATCTGTTGCTGTACCAGGTCATTATTAATAAGCTCTGACAAGTATTATATTATTGTGCAAATTTCTTAAAATGCCAAAAACATATGATTAAAGCAAAACCTTACAAACAGACCTAGAATAGAAAAAAATATTCTAACTTGTATTTACAGCAAACATATATAATGCAAGACACAATGCTTATAATGCCAAAAATCTTCAAAGAAAATCTAAAAACTCTAGGTATTTTTTTTTTTCAGTTTCACACTATGTAAGGGAATACTTTTCGGTCTCATTCAACAATCACAAAGACAGCTACAATAAATGACAGAGGTTTAAAAACTGAAGTTTAGCGAAGTATATGGCTAGAGTTTATAGAAATGAAATCTTACCGGTGACACACATCCAGCATCTGCACTTCCTCTCTCTTTCATGGTCCTTGGTCTCGTGCCTTCCTCTGTAAGGACAGTAATGGCTGCTTTCTTTTTTTCCTTTTTAGCATGCTAATTATAGGTGCCCTCCTCATCCTGCAATGGGAAAAAAAAACATAATGTCATGCCAAGAACTGCAGTGCACACACCACTTGTAGCTATGTACACAGCCTTCAAACTGAGATTTAGACAAATTTAAGATAAGTCTCCCGATTGTAATAATCACAGATAAATTAGCAAAGAATGTTTTTAAAAGAAATGCCTTTGCAGAGAGTATATGTTGTAAGTTACTTTTTATGTGACTAACAATTTTATACATTTGATCTTCTACATAGTTGTTATCTATATATATAAAACTCAACGTGTGTGTGTGTGTATGTATGTATGTATGTTCCAGCATCACGTCCAAACGGCTAAAGATATTAACATGAAACTTGGCACACATGTTACTTATATGTCAGCAACAAACATAGGATAGGTGGTTTAACCCTTACCCACCCCCATTTGCCATGGTCGGGGTTTTTCTTTAAAGTCCCATTCAACTCTATGGGAAATACATGTTACTTCATAACTTCCAAACGGCTGTACATATTTCGATAACACTTGGTCACATGTTACTTATATGTCCACTTAAACTATAGGATAGTTAATTTATCCCTTAACTACCCCCATTTGTGAGGGTCTGGGTTTTTGTTTAACCGCTTGGGATCCGCGCTATAGTCAAATGACGGCTACAGCGCGGATCCCAAAATCCAAGTGGACGTCAATTGACGTCCGCCCCTTTGCGCGTTCCCCGCGCGCGCTCCAGAGCGCGCAGCGGGGAACTGCTGTGCTGGCCGTGTCCCTTGGACACAGCCAATCACTGATCGCCGCGAACGGCCAATCAGAGTGGCCATTTGCGATGCGATCTGTGCGGCCAATGAGAGATGATCTCATATGTAAACATATGAGATCATCTCTCATTGCCGTTTTACACAGAGACAGCGGTGCTGTCTCTGGAGAGGAGACCGATCTGTGTCTCTTGTCCATAGGGACACAGATCGGTCACCCCCCCAGTCACCCCCCTTCCCCCACAGTTAGAACACTAATTAGGGTACACATTTAACCCCTTCCTCACCCCCTAGTGTTAACCCCTTCAATTCCAGTCACATTTATACTGTAATTAGTGCATATTTATAGCACTGATCGCAGTATAAATGTGAATGGCGCCAAAAATGTGTCAAAAGTGTCCGATGTGTCCGCCATAACTTTGCAGTCCCAATAAAAATCGCAGATCGCCGCCATTTCTAGTAAAAAAAAAAAAACAATAAAAAATAATAATTCTGTCCCCTATTTTGTAGGCGCTATAACTTTTGCGCAAACCAGTCGCTTATTGCGATTTTTTTTTTTTTTTACCAAAAATATGTAGAAGAATACGTATCGGCCTAAACTGAGAAAAAAAAATGTTTTTGTTTTTTTAAATTGGGATATTTATTATAGCAACAAGTAAAAAATATTGTATATTTTTCAAAATTGTCGCTCTTTTTTGTTTATAGCGCAAAAAATAAAAACCGCACAGGCGATCAAATACCACCAAAAGAAAGCTCTATTTGTGGGGAAAAAAGGACGTCAATTTTGTTTGGGAGCCACGTCGCACGACCACGCAATTGTTAGTTAAAGCGACACAGTGCCGAAAGCTGAAATTTCACCTGGGCAGGAGGGGGGTATATGTGCCCAGTAAGCAAGTGGTTAAAGTCCCATGCAAATCAATGGGAAATGTATGTTCCCACATAACTTCTGTACGCCTGGAGATATTTCAATAATACCTGGTACACATATTACTTATATGCCAAATAAAAATATATGACAGTTAAATAACCCTTACCTACACCCTTATATAAAAGATGGGTATATTTATATTACTATGATTTTCCTCCCCAAAAGGTTAAGATAGGAAGACCGGGCAACGCCGGGTATTCAGCTAGTTATCTATATATATAAAACTCAACGTGTGTGTGTGTGTGTGTGTATGTATGTATGTATGTTCCAGCATCATGTCCAAAACGGCTAAAGATATTAACATGAAACTTGGCACACATGTTACTTATATGTCAGCAACAAACATAGGATAGGTGGTTTAACCCTTACCCACCCCCATTTGCCATGGTCAGGGTTTTTCTTTAAAGTCCCATTCAACTCTATGGGAAATACATGTTACTTCATGTTCCAGCATCACGTCCAAACGGCTAAAGATATTAACATGAAACTTGGCACACATGTTACTTATATGTCAGCAACAAACATGGGATAGGTGGTTTAACCCTTACCCACCCCCATTTGCCATGGTCGGGGTTTTTCTTTAAAGTCCCATTCAACTCTATGGGAAATACATGTTACTTCATAACTTCCAAGCGGCTGTACATATTTCGATAACACTTGGTCACATGTTACTTATATGTCCACTTAAACTATAGGATAGTTAATTTATCCCTTAACTACTCCCATTTGTGAGGGTCAGGGTTTTTGTTTAAAGTCCCATGCAAATCAATGGGAAATGTATGTTCCCACATAACTTCTGTACGCCTGGAGATATTTCAATAATACCTGGTACACATATTACTTATATGCCAAATAAAAATATATGACAGTTAAATTAACCCTTACCTACACCCTTATATAAAAGATGGGTATATTTATCTTACTATGATTTTCCTCCCCAAAAGGTTAAGATAGGAAGACCGGGCAACGCCGGGTATTCGGCTAGTATCAAATAAAGAGCGTATCTAAAAATATTTACCATGAATTAATACAATTATTTTTTTAAATGTTATCTCTTTGTATAATTAATCTCCATAGGGCAAAATGTTGTTAGGTTTGCATTTTGGTGTCAAACGTAAAAACATTACAGCACGTTTTTGAATCTACAACAAAAAACTCCTCCTATTTCAGTTTATCATCTAAAAATGAATTATGCAATTACTTATGCACACATTCTCAACTAGTTGTTGCACTTTTAGGTGAAACTATAAAAAGATATTTAGTTCCTAAATGCTGACAGACTACACCTCTCGACTGGTGTTGCAATAGCATACATATTTAGAAGTCCTGAAATGTTTTTCTCCGCCATTTTTTAATATGAACTATTCTCAAGCAGATTTGGATGGAAATATGTGGTCTCTATTTTACAGATTGTTATATAGCTTCAGCCCAGTAAAAAAAAAAACACAGCAGCAAAAAATAGCATAAACAGAACAGAATATAACATAAATAACAGTGCCTCTAAAAGGAGCGCAAAGAACATGGCAAACAGTTCACTTCCAACCACGACCCAAGGGATCCCTCAGGTCACCCTCTGAGAAGGAGAGTGTGGCGGAGGAGCCGGTGCGTCTTGGGGAGAGTCCACTCGAGATCGACGCCTGTTGCGGCCTTTACGACAGGCAGTGCGCCAAGGTTGTGATTGCATAGGTAGGGGAATCTCCGGAGCGGTCTTCCAATCCGGAACGCTAATGGCTGGGAGGCCCAGTTGTTGCAGAAACTGTGGTAGGTCATCCATGGTGCGCAGGATAACTTAACGGCAATCTTTAGTAACAGAGTTGGAAAGGGAAACCCCACCTGTAAGGCAGCTGGGCATCCTGTAGGGCAGCAAGTAATGGCTTCAGGGCTCAGCGTTGCATCAGGGTACGCCTGGAGAGCTGTGCCCCATCAAAGTCCACATGGCGCACACCCCGCACATGAGCCATTATACTCTCCTTCAGGGAATGTTTATGCAATTTACAGATAATGTCCCTTGGCTTATCCGGGTCGTCTGACGGTGGGCGCAGTGCCCTATCAATCTTGATACGGCCAGGAGCGTCTCGGCCAAGGACCTGTTTAAAGAGACCTTGGCAAGGAGGGTACTATATCCCTGGGGCCAGTGGCTTCAGGCATGCCCCTGATGCGTATGTTAACCCTACGGATCCTATTCTCAAAATCATCCATTTGGTCGATCAAGGCATCAATCCTGCAGTCCTGTCTTTTGCAGTGTTCATGGAGAGATTGCAGGGCTGGTGAAACCACATTCCATTGTACCTCCAAATCTTCCACTCTACCCCCAAGGTGAGCAGTGTCCGCCTGCAATGCCTCAATGTTCTGTCTGAGAGCCTTCTCTACCCTGCCAGCAAACAGTACTAAATCAGCCTTCGTGGGGAGAGCCAGGATGTGGGCTCTAAGGTCTGCATCACCCACCATCTCACCCAGCGGCACAGAAGGAGGCATGGAGCTGACCGAGCTGGCAGGGGAGGCGGGGGGAGGAAGCGAGGGAGAAGAAGAAGGTGGCTGCGGTGATGGAATAGGGGAGACCGCGTGCGCGGCTTTGTACTTGCTAGCTGGCACCATCTTGGGAGTCCCGAGAGCGGCGTGTCCCTGCTCTGTAAAATACAGGTCCAGCGATCCGGATCAGTGCAGAGAAGACCGCTGGGGTTGCGGCGAGAGCTTCCGCTGCTTAGAGGGCATTGTTGCGGGTGAAAAAACCCCGGAGGGAGCTGCTGTAGGTGTTGTGTAATCGGCGGGCAGACGGAGCTCCTCACAGACACGTCCTCACACGTCCATGCCGCGGCCACGCCCCCCCAGTCTGCTGGTTTTTGACTCGTTTGGGCCTGTTTACAACCTATCGAAGGTACAGTACTTCTTACATATTTTAAATAAAAGGACTTAAATGTTAGCTGGCTTCACTATGCTTGTTCATTTTTTTATTCCCAATTCATTTGGAGCTGTTGCTGAGCAGTCACTGCCTATCTCAGATGCCAGGTTATTTTGTGCTTTTATGACCACTATAATGTATGGTCCACGCTGCCTGGTAAGACGTTTATGCAAATTTTTGGTCGATTTAATCAATTATTGTTACTTATACACATTTTTGCACTTCATGGACACTTATTATTGAAAATAACTTTTTCATTAAAAGGACTTTTTTATGTTCACCTAGCACTAGATTTTGCTCCTATTTCATAATATCACATTCATATGATTGATAATTTTTTTTTTGCTCATATTTTATTTACTGCATGTTTAATTGTTTTCATGCCACATCATTAACCATATGGTTATTCATGATTGCATCAGGATTTAGCACCGATTCTTATTTATATTAATCACTAGCTGAATACCCGGCGTTGCCCGGTCTTCCTATCTTAACCTTTTGGGGAGGAAAATCATAGTAATATAAATATACCCATCTTTTATATAAGGGTGTAGGTAAGGGTTAATTTAACTGTCATATATTTTTATTTGGCATATAAGTAATATGTGTACCAGGTATTATTGAAATATCTCCAGGTGTACAGAAGTTATGTGGGAACATACATTTCCCATTGATTTGCATGGGACTTTAAACAAAAACCCCGACCCTCACAAATGGGAGTAGTTAAGGGATAAATTAACTATCCTATAGTTTAAGTGGACATATAAGTAACATGTGACCAAGTGTTATCGAAATATGTACAGCCGTTTGGAAGTTATGAAGTAACATGTATTTCCCATAGAGTTGAATGGGACTTTAAAGAAAAACCCCGACCATGGCAAATGGGGGTGGGTAAGGGTTAAACCACCTATCCTATGTTTGTTGCTGACATATAAGTAACATGTGTGCCAAGTTTCATGTTAATATCTTTAGCCGTTTGGACGTGATGCTGGAACATACATACACACACGTTGAGTTTTATATATATAGATTTATTTTCTGATGTTGAATATGTGACAGAAGATGTTACAGTATGAATTCTGTAGTGCCACCTGCTGTTGTGTGCTGCAACATAACTATACTCTTAGGACCCGGTTCACACTGGGGCGACACGACAGGCGGCTCAGCCGCCTGACGTGTCGCGTCCCATTCAATGCAATGGAACCGTTCTAATAGGAGCGACGCAAGTCGCTCCGACTTAGAAAAAGGTTCCTGTACGACTTCGGGGGCGGCTCGGGGCGACCTGCATTGACTTCTATACAGAAGTCGTTTTGCAAATCGCCTCTGAAGTCGTCCTCAGGAAGACTTGCAGAGTCGCCCCCGAAGTCGTGCCGCTGCTGTGTGAACTGACTCTAACAGAAAAAACGGGGGGGGGGGAAAAATCAAGCAACGTTCAGTAAGGCAACAAAAGAAAAATGGAGAACTCAGATAATACAGTTGAAGAACTTAGCCTTACTCCACTGCTTATATAAACTCTGAAGTCTACGTTTCATCCGATGTTTGCCAACTTGTGCTTGCATTTTCTGCTAACAGGTGCTAGTATCTGATATGCACTGCTCACAGCAAAACCAAGCCCCATCAATCTGACTAATCAGAAAAACATCTGAACTGCACGGAAAAGGTTAACAAAACTGCCTATCCGATTTCAACATGCTGAGGTCATAACAACATGTGCCTCTGCCTATCACACAGCAAACTTCAATTCAAAGTCACATTATGTTATCATTATATTTAAAGTGGTATTAAAACCAAAACCCCAAAATGTGATGTAGCATTTTCCTAGTTAGGTTACTAGGAAGCCAGGCAAATTTAGTTATTTTTCGCTCCTATGTAGTTAGTGGAGCAGTTGTTGATTTCTTTGGCTGCTCTGGGTCTTACAGACTGTAGGTTTGATTGCTCTTTCCTATTTTCCAGAGGCTTCTGGAACATAGAGGCTGGAACAATTCAAATTTTGGCCTAAATATTTATTTTTCCCCTGGCCAATCCCAGGGGAGGTGTGCACAGATGGTGGCTGGAGAGGCAAATAATTAGATTAAGAGCAACAGGGTTCTTTCTTCTCCCTGTTGGAGGGGATCCACCCGTCTGGATCAGGGGTGACTATCCTTACCTGCAGCAGCTATCCTGACTCCATCAGTCATTCACTGAGGTCCCAGCTGTTGCGGAGCTGGGGGGATCTATTCATTAGGATTCCATTTTGGAGCTAGTCATGGGATTTCTCACTTGGGTATCTGGTCTGGAGAGCTTATTGAAGAGTGGATACTGGAGGGAGGCATTTGGTGATTCTGTAACATTGTGAGCACTGACCTAAGCCTAGAGTTTTTAGTGAATGTGTGTTGTATTCCTCTGGGGAACAAGCCTGCAGAATTTGTACCCGGGTTAACTTCCAAATAAGAAAATTAGTAAAATTGTCTGTTCTTGAGCCAACATAGAGACCCCTCATGGAGACTGAGCAAAGTGAAGTGTGCTCATACAAGCAAATGGGAAACCTGGAATACCCCATACTTCCCCTCCAAAATTCTTCAGAAATAAAAAACAAAAAGACAAACCCTAGACTGATTGAGCCAAAATGTTGTTGTATGCTTGGCTGCCTTTGCACTTATTCTAGGGAAGATCCCGGTTCATTACAACAGCTTGCAGGGAGGTAGCGCTACAGTTAAATTTTGCAGCTGACCAATCCTTAAATGTTGTGGCTGCATTAATTTTCTTTTTTGTTTTTTTTCACCTAAGCTCTTCGATGGAGGAGCAATGGATATCTTTAAACAGCATTGCCAATCTGAGGAGAAGGTATTATTGAATGCACTAGCAGATTTAGATGGACTTGATTAACAAGCTAAAGCAGAACTAAACACTCTTATCCTTTACAGCCAACAAACCTGCGATCTTAGCCTCTGTTTGATCTGCAGTTGCCATGGTACTGCACATGTGATCAGTTATGAAACCAGCCATTTGACAGCTTGATAGTGGAGGTTCACCCTCAAAAAAAATTCTGACATCCCATGGAGTCGAGCCATCCTACCGACAGAATGCCGGTGTTTTGTTTTTTTTCTCAGCACATACCAGTTTTTTTTGGCAACCTGTGACGCGCAGTATGCGCCGTTCGGAAGCCTGTCAATCACAGGCAGTGCTTGGGACCGCCCGGTCCCGTGGTATTGCCGGGGGGTGAAAATCGTGATAACGAGGTATGTGCTGAGAAAAAAAAAAAAAACACACCGGCATTCTGTCGGTAGGATGGCTCGACTCCATGTGATGTCAGAATTTTTTTTGAGGGTGAACCTCCACTTTAAGTTAGGAGCACAAGTACTTATAACAGTTATCATCCATGCATGCCTGGAATGTAACTGTTAAATCAATGGGGTTTAATTTCAGCTTTGAAGCTAAACTCAAGATAACACTTTTTAAAGGAGAAGTATTGTCAAAGCTTTTTTGGTCATAATTCTGCTGAGGATCACAGGAGTGCACTTAGTTCTGCCCTCATGTGTCACAGAGCTGACCTAAGCTCTGCAGGGAACCCGACAATGTCAGGAAACACCCCGATGCCTGACGGCAGCTGGTTGACTTTTTCTTGAGCCTCAGCCAGCCTCTTGCCGCCCCTTCCCAGCACTCCAGTAGGTGCTGGAGGGGCAGAGCAGAATGACAGTCACTGGCACACTGCTCACTGAAGAAAGAGAACTGAATGATCACTGGTCTTTGATCACCAACGAGTGACAGCTGTAGCATCGGATCAATACTGTAGGCATCTAGGTGAGTAGGAATATTTGTTTTTTTCTTTATAAACTCGCACTTCTATTTGCGTCACTGGCATTTTTGCAGTGATGAAAACAAAATTAAAAGTATGCAACATTTTCGTCCACTGACGATAACTATGACAAAAATCAATTTAGTTTTCCAAACGAAAATGTCAGGCAGGGACGTTTAACCCTTGTGAACTAACTTCCAGTTTCCACGAAGCTCCGCCTACTTCCGCTCCCATTAAACAATCGACTGTGCAGCCAGCATTACAGGCCTTTGATTGCTCAAACGACCGTCCAGAGCAGCACTGTGCGTTACAGTGGGGAGAACAGTGGCGCTCATCTGAGTGCAGTATATTAAAACAAGTGAATGATAAAAACGTTAAAAATGTAAATTAACTCACAGGGTAAGGGTTAAAAATGGGCTAGTCGCAAGGGGGGCTCGCTGTGTAGTTCTGATCCAGATAGCCAGTGGTGTGGGGTGCTTCTGTTGTCTTGCTAGCTTCAGGGGTTTCCAAGGCACCAAGTCAAGCTGGCAATCGTCTCCACATCGGCTGTGATGTCATTGGATGTGGGACACAGGGCCGTCAGGCGCGCATTTGAAGCACGCATGCTCCTTTTTCAGGCTGTGATAGCGTCATGATTGGATGAGGCGTTATTTGTATGGTGACATGAAGGGGGGAGGAACTACATTACCCAGTGTCCTATGTGAGCTTCTACGGTGGTCAGATGGTAACATTTAGTGCAGCGAAAAGGCATAGGGGGATGTGTAGTGTAGTGTACATGGATACTCAGAATACAAATGGATTTAAGAATGAAAAATTGTATATAAAATGAGTTAGCAAGATTATAGTGAAACCTCGGATTGTGAGTAATGCAGTTAACAAGCATTTCGCAATACAAGCATTTTTTTTTTTACATTCTGACTAGGTTGGCGAGTGTTATCTCACAAAACAAGCAGGATTCAAGCCTATGTGGTGTGTAGTACCGCATTTGGCCAGAGGTGCGGGGGTGCCGGAGCAGATCAGAGCCGTTCGGAAATACTCGTAAAAACGCATAAATACTCAGTTCCCGAGTGTTTCTGAGCCTTTCCGAGGGTTTCCGAAATGCAGCCGGGCGGTTTCTGAGTATTTCCGAGTCTCTAAGCCACCCCCCCCACCTCTGGCCACATGCAGTATTGCATGCCATAGAAGTCAATGTGGAAAAAATTATTTTAGTTTCCATTGATTCTATGACTTTATGCAGACAAATGGATTATAAAACAGAGTGGACCTCCAAATCCACGTTGAGGCCTCCTGGCGCCATACTTCCCAGAGCGTATATCCCAAAAAATTTGCCGGAACAGTTCAGATTTCTGAAGTTTTCTGGAGATGGTTTCTAAGACCCAAACTTGAAGGCCGTTGGATTGTTGATGGTGAAATTCTAGACAGTGTCCCCAGCTTCTGGGGAGGTAGCACTACAGTTACTGTATATATTAATTTTCTTCTTATTTTTTTTCACCTCCACTCTTCGATAGAGGAGCAATTGATATACGTTTGCCGGTTCTATCTTCACCTGACCATCTGTGTTTGCCAAATCTCTTTCTGACGGCTCTAATAGTTCTGCCTACATATAGTAGGTTACAGGGGCAGGATAGACAATAGATGGCAAATTCGGTAGGGCAGTTATAAAAATCATCAAAGATATAGGTCTTTGCCCTTGGTCGAAAATTATTTTTAATTCAATCTTATTTTATTCAGAAAAAAGAGAAACAGGAAGACAAATAACGTCTCAAGCATTACATACAGTAAAAGCAATTACATCAACAGTAAGCATCGTGTTTGACATATTAAAAGCATGTCTAAGTTACGTGAGAAAAGAAAAAAAAGGGAATAAGAGCATGTGCGTGTGGACCACCATAAGGCCGTACGATTTAGCAGTCCCCAGATATATAAAATAATCATTAATTGTATCTACCAACCTCACATTAGTGAGGGGTTCAGTGTTGCACCACACGCGGTATATTGGGAGAGATTATACATGAATCTGAAAGTAAAATAAGACCTATGGGGTCACACAATGGGTAAGTAACCATAGGCGGGTTGAGGCCATGATACGTTAGCTCTATGAATTCTTAAGGAAGTATTTAGAGATCAAGAAAAAGGACAAGAAGCAGGGGCAGACAAAAGGGGGGCAGAGAGACAGGGGACAAGAATCAAAGGACAAGAGTCGCTCCATCATGGCATCAGGGTCACATCATCCATGCCACGCTCGGCCCAAGAGATAAACTCAGAAGAGTATCGGAACATGGACCATGAAGTCCAGGTGAGAGAAAACTGCTCGCTTTTACCACCCTCCTCCGCCAACAGACGCTCAAGATCCCTTATGCGGTCCACTTCGACAGCCCAATCCCCCAGGGAAGGCATGGTTGCCGATCTCCAATGACGGGGGATCACCACTCTGGCCGCCGCAAGGAAGTGTTGTGGTACATCATTTTTGATGGATTTGAATGTGCCAGGAAGTATAGATAAGAGAGCCATCTCAGGAGAAGGGTGAATAGAGGTCGCCATCAGTTTGCAGTATAGTTTGAAAATCCGCTGCCAGAATCCCTGCACAGGAGGACATTCCCACCAGATGTGGAGCATGGTTCCCCGAGATTTAAGACACCGCCAGCAGGTAACCGGCACTGCCGAATTGAAATGATGGATAGTTGTTGGGCATCTATACCATCTCGTTAGCAACTTGAACCCCTTCTCTTGGATCTTAGTGGCCAAGGATAGTTTGTGTGTCAGGACAAAACACTTCTTTCAGTCAATAAGGTAGATAGAGTGACGTAGGTCCGTCTCCCAGGCCACTGTAAACGGCGGGGGGTCAGGGGAGAAGATACTGAGCAACAGGGAGTAGAGTTGAGATACCACATGTGTTGGAGGATCCGCCTGCAGAAGCAGCGCCTCAAACTCCGTTGGTTCAGCAAGGATGTCCGGAATGGATGGGAAAGTTCGAATGTAAGAAGTAATCTGTTGCCTCAGAAGCCACCGCGTGGGGTGTCGGGAGGTCGGATCGGTCAGGGTATCAGTCCTCAAGGTGGGGTCAGCTCGAAGGACCTAGGCAAGTCTCCCATGATCCTCCTTTCGCCATGGTCCGAATCTTGTTACGGACATGGCCGGCGGAAAAGGCCGGGGTCCCGAAGAAGGGAGTCATGGGCCCCATGTGGTTCGACAAGCCCCTCCTAGATCCCAAGCGATCCCAAATCTGGATCGTTTGAAGGGTAAGGTCGCCGAAAGGGCCCAAACCCCCCCGAACCATGGGTGAGGTCCATGGGAGAGCGGAGAGTTCAACAGGGTTCATGTGGCTTTCCAACTGAACCCAGAGCTTGGTTGAGGAGTGATGGAACCAGTCCAGTATACGAGTGAGCACCGCAGCCTTATGGTACAAGGAGGCGTCTGGGGCTCCAGCTCCCCCCCTAACCTTTGGAAGAGATAATGTTTCATATCGTATTCTGGGACGGGAAGCATTCCAAATGAATTTGGAGAACATCCGGCGCAGCTTCTTGAAGTACGAATTAGGAATGTGGATAGGAATGGTTTGGAACAAATATAGGAACCTAGGGAGAACATCCATTTTCAGGGCATTCACTCTACCTAGCCATGAGAGCCGTTTGGACGCATAAGTGATTAAATCTGCTTGGGTCCTAAGAAGCAGGGGGGTAAAGTTCAGAGAAAAGAGTTGGGATGGATCCGCCGGAATTTGAATTCAAAGGTACCTGATGGAGGTAGAACCAGTTTTGAAGGAAAAGGTAGTTGATAGTCTCCGTAGGTCTGACTTGGACAAAGATATGTTAAGGATTTCCGATTTAGTGTAGTTTACCTTGAAATTGCTAACTGCTCCAAATTTCTGAAACTCCTGCAGCACTGAGGGCAAGGATGTATGTGGGCGTGTCACGAACAAGAGCAGTTCATCCGTGAAAAGGGCGAGTTTAGTATGGGTGGGCCCGATTGTGATGCCCTGGACCGAGGGATTATTACATAGAGCAATGGCTAAATGTTCCATTGTAAGAACGTAGAGGAGGGGGGACATAGAGAAGGTCGGAGATAGCGAGCCATTCAACCTAACCCTAGCAGATGGGGAAGAGTAAAGGGACATTATCCTCGCTATCATATTAGGTCCCAAGCCTATTTGTTGCAGGGATAGTTAAAGGAACTGCCAGTCTACTCGGTCAAATGCCTTTTAAGCATCGACCGTTAAAAAGCATAATGGGACATCGTGAGACCGGGCATAATCAGTTAAAAGAAGGGTCTTTAGGGTATTGTCCCTAGCCTCATGGCCACTCACAAAGCCAACCTGATCTAGGTGTATTATCCCTGGCAACAGTGGCTGTAGCCTATTTTCCAGTATTTTAGCAAAGACTTTCAGGTCGACTCCAATCAAAGAGATCGGCCTATAGTTAGCGCAAAGAGTAGGGTCTTTGCCCAGCTTTGGAATGAGGGAGATGTGGGCCTCAAGTGTTTGTGGAGGAAACACTGAGCCCCCTGTCAGAGAGTTGAAGACCTTAGTAAGAAAGGGTGCGAGGAGGGCCGAAAAAAGTTTATAGAACTTGGGAGTGAAGCCATCTGGGCCCGGGCTCTTTCCACTCGGCGTACCTGCTATGGCTTTGGCGACTTAATCTTCCGTGATAGGGGTTTCCAGGTCAGCAATGGTGTCAGCATTTAAATGTAGGAAGTGCAGTATCCGGGATGTAGGACAATTGGTCATCCCCCCGAGTACAAGGGGAACCTGTCGATCGGGTCGCAGGGATATTATACAGGGATTGATAAAAGTCCCTGAATTCCTCAGCCATCTTAGTCAGTGAGGAGATCAACTCTCCGCGCGCCCCCCGAATGTGGGGCACAAAGGCGGAAGATCCGTTTGGATGTAGGGAACTAGGAACTTATATTGATGGAAGGCGAGCTTATCCGCATACGTGCGTGCGGAGGTCTCATACAGTTCTCTGAGTTGTGATCGCGCCCTAGACACATCCGATAGCGTTGACACCGTCGGGGATCGTTTGTGTTCAATTTCTAGGTCTCTAAGTGTTCGGACTGCGGTCTCTATGGCGGCCGAGCGTTCCTTTTTCAGACATGCACCCATTTGGATAAAGGTTCCGTGTAGTACGGCCTTTAGTGCCTCCCATTGGAAGGGCACTGCAGTCGTATCTGAGGCGTGATCAGCAAGAAAGTTAGAGATTGTATCAGAGACCCTCTGCATACACTCCAAAGTCGTAAGGAACAAAACATTCAAGCGCCACGTCCACTCCCTAACTGGAGTGGAGAGGATCAAGAACGTCATGTGGATAGGAGAGTGGTCAGACCAGACCATCGGGTCTATGCTGCATTCAGGAGACCAATCTAGACAGCTGTGGTCACTCATCAGATAGTCTATGCGACTTTAAGTGTGATGTACATGAGAGAAGTGGGTATAATCACGGGAAAGTGGGGTGTAATACTCTCCAAATGTCAACAAGATGTATATCAAAAAATGCCCGCTTCAGTGCCCTCAGTTTAGGGAATGAAACACCCAATCGTGAGGTGGAGTAATCTAAATGTGGCTCTAGAGGGGTGTTAAAATCACCTCTCAAGACGAGCTTACCCTCCATGAACCCCGACAGAATCTTCAAGTAGTTCAGAGTGGACGATACTTGATTAACATTGGGAAGATAGATGTTAGCTACCGTAAATTTAGTACCCCACAGCAGGAATTTCACGAAAACATACCTTTCATGAGGGTCAGAAAGCTGGTCAAGCACCTCTATGGGGAGCGTCTTATGAAAGGCAACAGACACTCCCATAGTCTTCTGAGTTGGGTTAGTGCTATGGAACCACCTATTGAAATATCTGTTGGAGCAGGAAGGGGTGGAGGCGGAGTGAAAATGTGTCTCCTGGAGAAGAAGCACATTGACTTGGCGTTTGTGCATTTGATAAAAGATTTGGCCTCTTTTAGAGGCAACATTGAGGCCATTAACGTTGTAGGAACAGAATTGCAGCTTGGGGTGAGATACCATTGTGTGGGCCATGATGGAGTGACAAAAAAGAAGGGAGGGGGGGGGGGAAGAGAAAGGAAGGCTGGAGCGGAGGAATAGGGAACGGGAGAGAGAAAAAGGAAAGGAAGACAGCAATGAAGGAAGAGACGAGGAGAAGAGAGGTGAGGAAGAGATTGATCAAAGAGAGCACCTTGGAATAGTGGCTCAAAAAAAAGAAAAACTACTAGTGTACGAGAGAACGGGACACCTTGTGAACAATCATGTGTTAGGCACGGACTGTGCCAATCCTATTTAGGGAGAGAGAACAGGGTTAGAACAGCCGAGTTGTGACCCCATCAACTTAGCAGGCATACAGAACATAAATGTAACACACCCAATAACCATGACATTTAATGCACAACTTCCCAGTTATTAAAAAACAGATTGTATAGCTAATATCATTGGTATTTTCGGGCATCCTAAACAATAAAGCAGTATATGTAAAGTAACAACAGGGTAGAAACTAGCTGAGGACAAAATAGAGGCACAAATGGTCCCTCGGGGACCGACAGACCAATCGCAACATCCATGGCAGCATAGCCCCCGATCACTGTCTCAACTTAGCCCAGACAACGATGCGAACGCACGTTAGCTGCCCCTGACATGGTTTATGAGTCCCAAGCCACCGGAGCACATGAGACCGGTACCGAGGGGACCCCCGGGAGCCCGAGGACAATCCAGAGGACTGCGTCCAAGAACCCCCAAGCCAACCCGCAGGCCCACGGCCTCGAGAAGATATAATGATATCAGGGGAGCGGGCCCGTCATAGACTAATAGGGAACATTAGCATTACTATCTGTACCACCAGAGCCCCAGCAAGCACAACTGCACCAGTCGGGGGCCGTGGGAGGATCTTAAAGTCAAGTAATACAGTCAAACCATTAATAGCATTCAAAGGGGCAATGATCAGTAGTTCACGGGAGGGGACCACAGGTATAAAGGGAAAAAAATAAGTAAAACAGAACAATGGAAACATATTCAAGGCAAACCTGATCGAAGTCCTGGATAGGTGCTGTACCCTCCTAGTGGATAAAAAGTCACAGAAGAAAAAAATAAAAAATAAGGAGGAAAAACCAGTGCAGGTCTCAACTGAAAGAGCTCGAATCAGTCTTCAGGTGACGTGGCTCGCCGCTCTCTAGTGCCGGAAGGCGCCGATCTAGATTGTGGGTACCTTTGACGCTGAAGAGGAAGGCCCGGTAGCCGCTGACGGTCATCTGGAGGGTCCAACCAGTTCGGGGGGTGACAGGGTCCTGGTCCAGGAAGATATAAAATTAAATGTTATTTAAAAATGCAAAATGCAAATTTATTTTATTAGGACAGAGGGATCAATTCACTAAGATACATACCACATTTTTGCCTTAAAATAACATGTGTAGTATTTATCTCAAAAGCAGACAATTCACTAAAAAACAATGCATTACATATTATTTTTTATGTTATTTAGCGCTTAACCACTTAAGCCCCGGACCAAAATGCTGCCTAAAGACCCAAGGGGTTTTTACAGTTCGGGACTGCGTCGCTTTAACAGACAATTGCGCGGTCGTGCGACGTGGCTCCCAAACAAAATTGGCGTCTTTTTTTCCCCACAAATAGAGCTTTCTTTTGGTGGTATTTGATCACCTCTGCGGTTTTTATTTTTTGCGCTATAAACAAAAATAGAGCGACAATTTTGAAAAAAATGCAATATTTTTTACTTTTTGCTATAATAAATATCCCCCCAAAACATATATAAAAATGTTTTTTTTCCTCAGTTTAGGCCGATACGTATTCTTCTACCTATTTTTGGTAAAAAAAAAAAATCGCAATAATCGTTTATCGGTTGGTTTGCGCAAAATTTATAGCGTTTACAAAATAGGGGATAGTTTTTTTGCATTTTTATTTATTATTTTTTTTTTTACTACTAATGGCGGCGATCAGCGATTTTTTTCGTGACTGCGACATTATGGCGGACACTTCGGACAATTTTGACACATTTTTGGGACAATTGTCATTTTCACAGCAAAAAATGCATTTAAATTGCATTGTTTATTGTGAAAATGACAGTTGCAGTTTGGGAGTTAAACACAGGGGGCGCTGTAGGAGTTAGGGATCACTGTGTATGTGTTTACTAGTGTTAGGGGTGTGTGGCTGTAGGAATGACGTCATTGATCGTGTCTCCCCTATAAAGGGGATGACGCGATCGATGCGCCGACACAGTGAAGCGCGGGGAAGCCGTGTTTACACACGGCTCTCCCCGTTCTTCAGCTCCGGGGAGCGATCGCGACGGAGCGGCTATAAACAAATAGCCGCGCCATCATCCCGGATCGCTCCCCGAGCGGACCCGACCTCCGCATGTACCGGGGGGGTCCCGATCGGACCCCCCACCCACGTCTAGCAGAGGACGTACAGGTACGTGATTGTGCCTGTCCGTGCCATTCTGCCGACGTAAATGTACATGAGGAGGTCGGGAAGTGGTTAAAGGAACACTAAAGAGAATTTTTTTTTTCTCGCATTGGTGGTAAGTTCTTCCGGGCACGCTCCCGTGATACAGCCGGTGGCTATAGCCGCTCACTGTATCACTCGGCCCCGCCCCCCGGCGCACCGCGTCATTGGATATGATTCACAGCAGCGTGAGTCCAATGGCTGCGCTGCTTTCATTCAACCAATGAATGAGCCGAGAAGCCAGCGCATTCACGGCGCTGGACTTTCAAAGTGGTCAGGTAAGTAAACGGGGGCTGGGGGGCCATTAATGCTCGGATGTTTTTTCACCTTAATGCATAGAATGCATTAAGATGAAAAAAAGCTTAGTTAGACTTACCGGTGACGGTATTTCTAAAAGCCTTTCAGGACAACCTTGGAGAGAGCGCAGCTCCGCCTCTTCAGTAGGAAACACCCACAGACTTTAAATCCCTCCTCTACCACCATGGCTTCAGTTATTGTGTGGCCTCCGGCACTGGAAAACAAAGCACAGAGAACCACAACACCATGATAGATACATCATAATTACATTTAATATACATTTAGGTAGGGAAATAGCGGTTGTCCTGAAAGGCTCTTAGAAATACCGTCACCGGTAAGTCTAACTAAGCTTTTCTCAAATCGCCTTTCAGGACAACCTTGGAGAGGATAACCAAGTAACTTACCCTAGGGTGGGACTACTGCCTGCAGTACCTTCCTGCCGAAGGCTTGATCTGCGGCCGACAGCAAGTCCAACCTGTAGTGCCGAACAACAGTTGAAAAACTGGACCAAGTGGCAGCCTTACAGATCTGATCAGGCGTAGCACCGGCCCTCTCGACCCAGGAAACTGCGGTTGACCTTGTTGAGTGAGCAGCGATACCTGAGGGAGGAACTTCTCCCTTTGCTTGATAGGCTTCTGAAATTGCTTGCCTAAGCCATCTACCGAGCGTACTCTTAGAAGCTTTTTCCCCTTTGCGGGGACCGGAGAATACCACGAAAAGAGCATTTGATTTTCTAAACTCCTTGGTGACGGAATGGAACTGTAATAAACATCTCCTCACATCCAGTGTCTTCTCCTGCATTAGACGGGGTTGAGGAAAATGTTGGTAAAATTATTTCTTGCGACCGATGGAAAGTTGAGGCCAGATCCGTTTGAAGGATCACCCGGTCTGAAAGAACTCTAAGAAAAGGTTCTGTAATTGCTAGAGCTTGGAGCTCACTGACTCGCCTTGCTGATGTAATGGCGACTAAAAAAATTGTCTTGAGAACTAAATTTTTTAACGATGTACTCTGTAAGGGTTCAAACGGAGCTCCCGTGAGACCCTGCAAAACAATAGATAAGTCCCAACTAGGAAAAACTTTGAGGGCTATAGGTCTATTTCGAGCAAGAGCCCTAAAAAATCTAGAAATTAAAGCTTCTCTGGATAGAGATTTTTCAAGATAAACTGAAAGAGCCGCCACCTGTGTTTTCAGGGTGCTGGCTGCCAGACCTTTCTCCATTCCTTCATGGAGAAATTCCAGAACTGAAATAGTACTCTTGATTTCAAGATTTTTGGAAGAACACCAAGAGTTAAATTTCTTCCATACTTTGAGGTAGATGGATCTAGTTACCTCTTTTAGATTTTAGAAGGTCTTCTTCAGAAACCAAGCACTTAGATGTAACCTGCTTGCTTCCGGATGGCACACAGAGCCCTGTGTCAATAGATCCTTCCTGCATGGTAATTTCCAGGGAGGTTTTGTGGCCAGGTTTAAAAGTGTTGCAAACCAAGGTCTTTTTGGCCAAAAGGGAGTGATCAGGAGTAAGTTGGTGTTTTCCTCCCTGAACTTCCTTAGAACCAGAGGAATTAGTGGGAAAGGGGGAAAAGCGTAACACAGCCCACTGCCTGATCCCATCTGTGAAGAGAAAAGAATTTCTGAACCTTTGTATTTTGCTGACTTGCAAACAGATCCACTTGAGGATGTCCCCACTCCTCCGAGATCATGTCGAACACCTCCTGGTTCCGACTCCATTCTGCTTCCACCACTCTTCTTCTGCTTAGAAGATCTGCTAGCAGATTTTGTGATCCCTTCAGATGGACTGCCGATAGGGAGGCCACATTTATTTCTGCCCAGGACAGAAGTTGATTGGCTAAATCCATGAGACCTTTGCTCCTGGTTCCCCCTTGCTTGAGCACATAGATTACCGCTGTCGTATTGTCTGATAGAATCTGTACATGATGTCTTTTGATTTCTTGTTGGAAGGCGAGGAGACCCAGAAAAATGGCTTTCATTTCTCGCCAGTTTGATGATTTTCTTGTCTCCACTTTGGACCAAGTGCCTTGCGCGGTTTGACCCTCCAGATGGGCTCCCCAACCCCAGGAACTCGCGTCTGTTGTTAGACGTTTGTCCAGGGGAAATACCCACGGGAGACCTCTCGTTAGATTGGGAGAGTCCCTCCACCACCATAGCGCTCGTTTCACCTTCGAAGATAGCCTGAAACGTTTTTCCAGCGGCTCCTTGTGCGACCAAACCTGTAGAATGTTCCTCTGGAGAGGTCTGGAGTGTAATCTTGCCCACTGGACTGCTGGAATCGTAGCCGTGAGAAGGCCCAACACTGACATGGCTGTTCTGACTGAAACTGAAAGGTTCGTCTGGATCTGACCCACTGCTGAAAAGATCTTCTCTATCTTTTCCTGAGGCAGGAACACTTTTTGTACCACTGAGTTTAGGGTATAGCCCAGAAACCTCATCTCCTGTGAAGGATCTAGATTTAAAATCCAACCTAGACTTTTGAGATGAGTCTGTGACGTTTGAAGATTCGTCACAACCTGATCTCTGGAATCCGCGAAGAATAATAGATACGGAACGACCGAGATCCCCTTCAGTTTCAGAGGTTCCAGGGCTTTCGCCATAACTTTTGTAAAAATCCTGGGGGAAGATGAAAGGCCGAATGGCAGGGCTCTGAACTGGAGATGCCAGACTGACGTTCTCAGATTGATGGCCAGGCGAAGAAACTTTTGGGAAGCCGGCGCTATCGGAACATGTAGATAGGCGTCCCTTAGGTCCAGGGATGCCATGAAGCAGTCTGGAGATAACAGTTTTGTGATGGAATAAATTGTGTCCATGCGGAAGTGTTTGTACCGTATTGATCTGTTTAGGATCTTTAGATTTAGAATCAAACGGTATTTTCCTGAAGGTTTTTTCACCAAGAATATATGGGAATAAAACCCCCGGCCCTCCTGTTGTTTCGGGACCTGGACAATAACTTCTTGTTGAATCAGATCCTGTAAAAGGTTCATCATGGCAGAAGCTTTTTCCTGATCTCTTGGGAGGGCTGTAAGATAAAACCTGCTTGGCGGGCATTCCGAAAATTCCAGTCTGTAACCTTGTGAAACGATGTTCCTTACGAATGGACTTGTGGATATTTGATTCCACTGAGGGAGAAAATCTGACAATCTTCCCCCCACTGGAGTAGGTTTGTCACTTATCTTTAGGGGCTTGATCTGGGGGAGATCTAAAGAGAACTCCGCTTCTTCCCCTACCCTTTTGAGGAAACCAGCGTTTTTTGTTATCTTCCCTGTTTTTGTAGGGTTGTTGAACAGCACGAAAATTCTTTTTAAAAGTTTGCTTCTTCTTGGCGGGGAAAGCTTTCTTTTTATCGGCCGTTCTGTCCAAGACTGTTTCCAGGTCTGGGCCAAAAAGGAAATCTCCTGAAAAAGAAATGCCACAAAGTTTGATCTTTGACCAAGTTTTTAGCCAGACTGCACGCCTAGCTGAATTAACAAGTGCTGAGGATCTGGCTGCCATTTTAATTGATTCAGCTGATGCATCAGCCATATACCTAACTGCATTAAGTATTAGAGGAAAAGACTATAGAAGGTCTTTCCTATGGGTACCTGCTTCCACGTGACCCTTTAGCTTCTCTACCCAGCATTCCAGGTTCCTCGCCACCACCGTGGAGGCCATAGCTGGTTTGAGGCTGGCAGATGCGGAGTCCCAAGCTTTTTTCAGGAGGGCATCTGCCCTTTTGTCCATTGCATCTTTTAAGATCCCCATGTCTTCAAATGCCAGATCTGTCCTCCTAGAAACCTGTGAGAAAGCAGCATCAACTCTAGGTTTCTTATTCCAAACTTCAGACTCTTTACTTTCAAAGGGGAACCTTCTTTTAAGAGATTTGGGTAAAAAAGGCCCTTTTTCCGGATCTTTCCATTCTTTTTTAATTGTGTCTGATAACACTTTATGAACTGGAAAAACTCTGTGTTTGGAATCATCCAGACCCTGGTACATTTTATCATGGACAGATAGTTGTACTCTTTCCTCCTGAATATCCAGTGTAGCGTAAATTGCACTTAACAATTCATCCACGTCCTCCAGGGATAATTTATATCTAGAGGTTCTGCCCGTATCCTCTTCCTCCTCTTCATCAGAGTCTTTAAGGGAGGGAAGAGTACTTGTCCCTTCATCCCCAGAGTCCACTACTACCGGCCTGGAGGTGGAAGCTTGTGGGCTTGCTGGTGGTTGCTGGGGCTCAGTATGAACCGAACTTTGTGCTAGTATAGATTTAACTGAACTGACTGAATCCGAAAGTTCCCTGACTGAGGAAAATAGATCTTTAATTTGTTGAGCAGATTCCTCTTCAACCAGCTCTTTAATACATGATCTACACATAGGTTTTTGCCAAGAGTCTCTAAGAGGATTTTTGCAGGAGGGACATTTCCTTTGGCTTGGTGGATTTACTGGTTTAGTTTTACTCGCAGTTTTTTCCTGAAACGAGAAATTAAACTAACTTTAACCAAAGCTCTATCTAGCTAAGAAAAACCACCACCGTGTAATACCACCACCAAAGTGAATTGTCCCCTTTAAAAAACATAGCAACCACCATATCACTGCATAGACGGCCCAGCACAAGCTTCCATCAAGCAGACAGGCTCCCATAGGGAGGAAAATCCATTACACAAAAAAAACCCATAAGGTTCAGAATAAAGGCACCATTGTACCCCTCTTATCTGGGCCTGACCGGTGCTAACGGTGCCTGCATCCGCCATCGCTGTAGCTCTTTCCTCCATTGCAGAGAGACAGCACTAGAAGAAACGCTGGGGTTTTTAAATTTCCCGGGCTCCGCGTCATCAGATAGAGCCGGAAACGGAAGCGCCTGTCAGAGAACCCGCCCTCTAGTCCCTGCGTTCCAGGCGCATGGAGCCACAAGTGCCACGCCTCCACAGGAAATACAGCGTCGCCGGCGTGACGTCATCCACCAGGCCGGGACCCGGAACCGACATGCGGGAAGCGCTAAATGAAACGGCACCCGCTCGACCACCAGGGACTCCGGGCACCAGACGCCTCCTTTCCCATGGATCCTAAAGCTCCCCTGAGCAGGCGAGACTAGAGGGCTCCGGAGCATCCCCCCTTACAGGTACCGTGGGGGAGCTGGGATGGTCCATACCTAAAACAAACAATTACTGAGGGAAAGCCTGTTCTCCAACCTTGGAGAGAAACGCAGCTCCCTGGCTCCAACCTGATGCTTCCACCATGGCGGAGGAAACACAATAACTGAAGCCATGGTGGAAGAGGAGGGATTTAAAGTCTGTGGGTGTTTCCTACTGAAGAGGCGGAGCTGCGCTCTCTCCAAGGTTGTCCTGAAAGGCGATTTGAGAAAATGTACCTTTACAACCCCTTTAAATCTAGTGTTATTTTTACTTTTGTTTTATCATCATTTTTCCACAGGCCAACACTGCACCAGAGGACAATTGTTGTATGAATAAAGGCAAATATTGGGAAACCCTGAACACATTGCTGGGGCTAATTCACACCAGTGCGCTACAATTTACAATTTATTTACATTCCTGAGCTCAGGGCAGAACATTTCCACACTGATACATTGTATGTTCCCCTCATTGTTATTTTGTATATTATTGAAATATCAATGGCCTGTACCAAGGGATAATAAATGTGTGTTTTTTTTATGGGTTAATTGACTTTAATGATTTATGTCATTTTTGCAGTATTTACCTCACATTTTTAATGAATTTGCAGAATTTACGTAAAAATTCGATATTTTTTCTTGATCAATTTACTCTTTCATTATTGCTTGCACAAATATTGCATGTAATAATCTTTAGACCCCTTTCACACTGAGGCGTTTAAAAACTGCATAGAAAACGCTGGGCGTTTTTGCGGTGCGCTATTATTAAGGTCGCTTTTCATACGTTTTTGAAACTCTTCCCATTCATTTCAACGGACAAAGTTTTTTTGAGGCGCTTTTTTTAAGCACTCCAAACATGCTTCACAGTTGCTGCTTTTAGGACTTTTTTCACCTCGCCAGTGTGAAAAAATCTATTGATTTTGATGCTTTTTTTTTTTTTTTTGCAAGAAAGTTTTTAAAAAGCGCCTTAGTGTGTAAGGGGTCTTAGTGAAATCTGATATACCCTACACAACAATCAGCTAGTAGTAGAAGTTGTCACATTAAACTAGATTTCTTCTGTAACGTAAGTAAGGCCTTATTTACTGTACACTTGTGGTTGGGGGAGCCGTAAAAACGCACATTTGAAATGCATTTTTACTGCCCCTAAACTGCTCCCCCTTAAAGCGGAGTTCCAGGCTTTTTATGTTTATTAACAGTCAGCAGCTACAAAAAGTGTAGCTGCTGACTTTTAATAAACAGACACCTGTTCCACGTTCCAGCAATGCGGCAGCCCAGAGCATGGCTCCTCTCCCGCTCCTCTCCGCCGGCCCCTTCATTGACACTCTGGGACAGCTTTCGGCTTCACGGCCGGGCACGCAGTGCACATGCGCGAGTCGCGCTTTGCTCTCGGAGTTGAAAGGCGATCTTTTGGGACCTGCCACGTGTCCCTGAAGATCGCCTAGAGGGAGGGGCCTCCTAGGTGGAGAGGAGGAGTCACCTAGGCGGCCCATAGGAGGAAGTGGGAGAGGAAGTCCCTCTCCAAACAAAGCCCCCACTCCCCCCCCCCAAAAAAAATGACATGCCAAAGCAGTGCTTAAAGCGGAAGTTCCACTTTTGGGTGGAACTTCGCTTTAAAATGAAAATGCAGCAGAGGGGGCGTACAAATGCCATGGCCGTGACGCTCTACATTGCTGCGCACTAAATATTTTTGCTGCAGTCGTGTTCGACAGGCAATACTACCTGCTAAATGTGACCCATTCAACTGAATGGGGGTGCCCCGCAACTGCACTTGGTTGCATTCACCAGTGTGGGTTTTAGAGGTTAAAATAGGCAGAGAAGTGATGCCTTCTCACCACCTGCCAAATTCCCTCTGAGGAGCAACCCAAACACACAACAAACTTCAGAGGGCAATGCATGTGTAAATGAGCCCTACATCTGGTCTGGGCCGGTTCATAATGAACTGGAGGAAAGTCACATATTTGCCCCATTCACACCACTATGCCTTATAAACTTTGCCTAAAGTATGGGTGCGAAATATCTCAGCCAAAATTGCTTAAATCCAATCAGATGAACATGCTGTTTCGGTATTCTGATAGTTGGCATCGCCGGAATACAGTAGCTACAGCGGGAAATTCATCCATCTGTTCAGTTTATTGTGGATGAAGAAATATTTGTTGGTATAGCCAGTTTAAGGAATAAACCTCAGTATTTAGGGGCCTATTCATACTAGCGAGAGTGTGTTATGCTCTGCAGGCCCCCGTTCACACCATGCAGTTACCTGTGTTTTTCCTCACGTATAAATATAGATAACTGCAATGACAAACAGAAAACAATTGTTTTCTATGTGTCATATTCACATCAGAGCACTGTGTTTTTCTGCGTTCCATAATTGTGTGATTTTATGCAAAAAACGCACCATACCTCACATTTACAATTAGGGCCCAGTCACACTCGCAGTTACTAGTGTTTTACCTCATGAACATCTTCCTGTACCAAACTGTATTCGGTTGCCGCTGTTGTGTCCAAACAGTAATGCGCCAAAATCTCCAATTACTGATGGTTTAAAGCAGGGGTCTCCAAAACGTTCAAACAAAAGGGCCACTTTATTGTCCTTCAGACTTTAGGAGGGCCGGATTGTGGCCAGTAAGGACAGAAAATGTCATGGGCCCACCATTAGAGAGAATAAATATGGCTTGGTGGTCAATAGGAAGAGGAGTATTCCCCCTATTAGTATGAGGAATAGTATTCCATCATTGGTATTGGTGGATATATGAGATATGGTGCCCCATTGTTGGTGTCAGTGGGATGAATAGTGCCTCATATCAGTGGGAGGAATTGTGCCCCAAGGGCCGTAGAAAGGCTAGCAAAGGGCCACATCTGGCCCTCGGGCCGCATTTTGGAGACCTCTGGTTTAAAGAAACCAAAAGTGACGTGGTTGGAGTTTCTGACGAGTTGGCTAATTTGACAGAACACTGGCACTGGGTAACACGCTGCCACGGAGTGAGACCAGGAAAGGAAAATTACAGTAGATATCTGATACAATTTTCTGTTTTATGCACCGCAGCACGTTATGATTTGTTGCAACACTGCGCAATGATGCCTCCCGTCCAACTTTTATGCAGCACAGACCAGTGCAGTACGCCGGAGTGAACTGACAATGAAATTTACTAAAGGCAAATAGACTGTGCATGTGCAATTGCGCTCATTCTCCCCAGAGTAGGGGTCTTCAAGCTGCAGCCCGTGGGCCGAATGTGGCCCTTTGTTTGCCTTTATCCGAGCCTTGAGGCACTATTCCTCCCACTGACACCAAAGACGGGGCACTATTCCTCCCACTGACACCAAAGACGGGGCACTATTCCTTCCACTGACACCAACAATGGGGTACTATTCCTCCCACTGACACCAAAGACGGGGCACTATTCCTCCCACTGACACCAAAGACGGGGCACTATTCCTCCCACTGACACCAAAGACTGGGCACTATTCCTCCCACTGACACCAAAGACTGGGCACTATTCCTCCCACTGACACCAAAGACGGGGCACTATTCCTACCACTGACATCAAAGACGGGGCACTATTCCTTCCACTGACACCAACAATGGGGCACTATTACTTCCACTGACACCAAAGACTGGGCACTATTCCTCCCACTGACACCAAAGACGGGGCACTATTCCTCCCACTGACACCAACAATGGGGCACTATTCCTTCCACTGACACCAACAATGAGGTAATATTCCTCCCACTGACACCAAAGATGTGGCACTAATTCTTCCACTGACACCAACAATGGGGTAATATTCCTCCCACTGACACCAAAGACGGGGGACTATTCCTTCCACTGACACCAACAATGGGGCACTATTGCTTCCACTGACACCAACAATGGGGCACTATTCCTCCCATTGACACCAAAGACGGGGCACTATTCCCTCCACTGACACCAACAATGGGGTACTATTCCATCCACTGACACCAACAATGGGGTACTATTCCTCCCACTGACACCAACAATGGGGTACTACTTTACCCACTGACACCAACAATGGGGTACTATCCTCCCACTGACACCAACAATGGGGTACCATTTCACCCACTGACAACAACAATGGGGTACTATTCCTCCCACTGACACCAACAATGGGGTACCATTTCACCTACTGACACCAACAATAGGGTATTATTCCTCCCACTGGACACTAACAATGGGGTACTATCCCTCCCAATGACACCAGCAATGGGGTACTATTCCTCCCAATGACACCAACAATGGGGTACTATTCCTCCCACTGACACCAACAATGGGGCACTATTCCTTCCACTGACACCAACACTGGGGTACTATTGCTTCCACTGAAACCAACGATGGGGTACTAGTCCTACTGACACCAACAATGGGGTACTAGTCCTTCCACTGACACCAACAATGGGGTACTATTCCTCCCACTGCCACCAACGATGGGGTACTATGCCTCCCACTGACAACAATTATGTAATTATTTTACACCCACTGACCACTAAGCCTATGGCATGGTGTACTCCCACCGATGCCAGGGCATTGTCTACTCCCACTGGCCACAGTCCGGCCCCCCTAAAGTTTGAAGGGCAGTAAACTGGCCCTTTGTTTCAAACATTTGGAGACCCCTGCCCCAGAGCTTAGTGAATGTGGGGAAGTTCTGCCGATTTCCATCATCCAATCATGTACAAGAAAAAAAAATGATGTTTTTTTTCCTTGCGCCCGATTTGGTATTCTTTACAAAGTAAATCTTAAAGCGGTTGTATAGTCAACATTTTTATTATTTTTTTGGTTACCTGTAAGGCAAAGGGCATAATGAGCTAGTATGCACCGCATACTAGCTCATTATGAAATACTTACCTTAGAACGAGGCATCGGTAACTCGCCTGGTCCACGCCGAGGTAGCTGACATGTTGCCTCTGCGTGTCTTCCGGGTATCGCGGCTCCAGCACTGTGAGTGGCTGGAGCCGCGATGTCGTCACATGCGCATGGGAGACTTCTTTCCGGCGTCTGCCGGGCCTTTAGCCGAGAACAGGGCCGCCATCAGGGGGGTACAGGCAGTACATCTGTAAGGGGCCCAGAGCAACCCCCCTTTTTTTATATAAAAAAAAAAATTCTAATATATATTTTTATTTTATTTTTTATTAAAGGGCCATTTTTTTTAGGGGTACGGGGGGCCCGGAGATCCCCAGGGCCCAGGATGACAACCCCCCCTTTTTTATAAAAAAAATAAGTATTTTTTTATATATCTTTTTATTTTATTTATATATTATTATTATTATTATTAGGCCCAGAGGTCCCCAGGGCCCCGGATGGCAACCCCCCTTTTTTTTAATAAAAAAAATATTATTTTATTTCTTTATATATATATATATATATATATATATATATATATATATATATATATATATATATATATATTTTTTTTTTTTTTATTATTAAAGGGCTCAGAGGTCCCCAGGGCCCCATGTGGAAAAACCCCCTTTTTTTTTATAAATGTTTATATATATTTCTTTTTTTATTAAAGGGCCCAGAGGTCCCGGATGGCAACCCCCCTTTTTTGTAATTTATTTTTATAAAAAATATCAGAATCATTATATATATATATATATATATATATATATATATTTTTTTTTTTTATTAAAGGGCCCAGAGGTCCCCAGGGCCCCGGGTGGCTACCCTGGCCGAGAATACCGTGCGCATGCGCCGCTGCAGTCAGCGGCTCATTGCGACCGGATTTTTTTTTTACCTACAGTTAAGCCTTATTATAGGCTTACCTATAGGTAAAAAAAAAAAAAAAAAAAAAAAACACTATACAACCACTTTAACCACATGCTCTAAGCTCTGAGGAAAATAATAGCAACAGCGCTTGGAAAGTGCACAGTCTGTTTGCCTTAGGTAAATGCCCCCCAATAGTACACAAGGCACCCATTACAACTGAGGAGGACTGTATGAGCAAGGAAACTACACATTACACATGCCGCCCTGGTAACTCTAACGCTACCATGAGAGCCCCCCATTACACAGCACTGCCCCCCAAACTCTACCCCACACACACCCCTTGCCTGCTCACTGCTCTGCACTCCCCACACACTCGCCCCGCCTCCGCCTGCCATGTGACACAGTAAACAATTCCTCGGCGTTCGGGCACCTTCTAGCACACGATGACGTCAGTGCTCGGTTCGGCTCCCCCTCCCGGTAACCCAGAACTCCCTGGAATGTTCCACCCCCGGTCACCGCGCACATGATACACGTCACGGCGCCGCTTTGAGCCGTTGCTGCGGTTGGATGCGGAGGCTGCGGGTGAGTACTCGTTATCCTGATACACATGTTGTTATTGTTCACTGACAGCTGATGTCATTGTGTTCTGTGTGCACCCGGGGAGATCACTGCCCACTGTGCCCTCTCTCCTGATGCTTTGCTGGTACTCAGGTCTTCCTATGTATCTGTAAAGTCCCATAGGGGTCCATGGAGAAGTTTTTATTTTTAGGAAAAATGTGGATGGAAGAGCAGGCCTGGGAATAGATGTATGGGAGTGGGAGTGAGAGGGAAGAGATCAGCCTTCATTCAGCACGTCTCCTTTAGGGCCCGTTCTCACTGGAATTCTGCGCCCGTTTCCCTGCGCCGCCTTTAAGTGTGCCATCTGTGCCATTGTGTTAGTATAAACCTAACGATACCCCAAATGCAGTGTGTTTGTCTGCACCAGATCTCATGGTACCATAGTACTATGCAATCCGGTTGCAGTGCATTTTTGAAAAGTAATGCAAGCACTACTACTCATGCAATCCAGTGCGATTTCTGCCCATTCAGATGATGGCCTGACCGTACACATAAACTGACAGGCTGGGCAAGGAGAGCATAAATCAGAGAAGCAGCCAAGAGGCCCATGGTAACTCTGGAGGAGCTGCAGAGATCCACAGCTCAGGTGGGAGAATCTGTCCACAGAACAACTATTAGTTGTGCACTCCACAAATCTGGCCTTTATGGAAGAGTGGCAAGAAGAAAGTCATTGTTAAAAAGAAAGCCATAAAAAGTCCTGTTTGCAGTTTGCGTGAAGCCATGTGGGGGACACAGCAAACATGTGGAAGAAGGTGCTCTTGTCTAAAAGCAAAATGCTGTGTGGCAGAAAACTAACACTGCGCATCACCCTGAACACATCATCCCCACTGTGAAACTTGGTGGTGGCAGCATCATGTTGTGGGAATGCTTTTTGTCAGCAGGGACAGGGAAGCTGGTCAGATTTGATGGGAAGATGGATGGAGCCAAATACAAGGCAGTCTTAGGCCGCGTACACACGAGAGGATATCCGCTGGAAACGGTCTGCCGGACCGTTTCCAGCGGATAAATCCTCTGGCGGATTTCGATCTGATGGCTGTACACACCATCAGATCGAAATCCGCGCGGAATACATCCGCGTTGACGTGTCGCTGCGCGCAACGCTGGAAGGTAAATACTTCCACGCATGCGTCGAATCATTACGACGCATGCGAGGGAGGGGAGCGGACGGACTGATCCGGTGAGTCTGTACAGACGACCGGATCAGTCCGCTGGACTGGATTCAAGCGGATAGATTTTGTAGCATGCTACAAAATTTTTATCCGCTGGGAATTTGTCGGCTGGATTTTTATCCGCCGGGAAATGTCCGCTCGGACGTACAGACGACCGGATCTATCTGCTGGAACTGATCCGCGGATCAATCGCAGCAGATAGATCCGGTCGTCTGTACGAGGCCTTAGAAGAAAAGCTGTTAGAGTCTGCAAAAGACTTGAGACTGGGGCAGAGGTTCACCTTCCAGCAGGACAACAACCCTAAACATACAGCCAGAGCTACAATGGAATGGTTTAGCAGTGGTGCCCAACCAGTGGCCCCGGGGCCACATGTGGCCAGCGGAGCCCTCTGATGTGGCCCTCCACCTCCTGCTCTGGGATGGCAGATTGGCAAGCCCAGATCACGGGTTGCTGACCCGCCATCCCAGAGCAGCAGTTTTGTGAATAAAGCCGCTGGTAGAGGAAGCAAGTGGCTGCGGAGCAGAGCCACATAAGCCGTATAGCGCCAAATCTTGTCACAGGTGGAGCGATACCAAATGCACTCGACCTGGGACAGCAACAGCCGGCGATACCTGAATGGAAAACTGTTATTAAAGGTAAGTTTACTACTAAATCCACAGTGTATATATGGGTATATCTGTTCTGCAGTGGTTACTGGGCTGCTTTCAAACTGATCCGCATGTGCAGTGCAGCTGCAGGTTACCTGCACTGAGCCATAGACTTTTGTTGTTACCTGCGGGTTTGTTGCGTTTTCAGAAAGTGTGCCACACCTGCTGGAAATAATAGAAGTTTACGGCAAAGTGCAGCTAACCCGCAGAAAATCCACAGGTGCACTGCGCTGCACCCGCGGTTTGGGCAAATCACATGCGCATCAGTGTGAAAGCAGCCTAAAGGTTCGTACACACGGTCGGACATCCAACAAAATTTCCCTTGGATTTTTGACTTAATTGATTTGTCCGATCACACCCATAGCATACACACGCTCGGACTTTTCTGCAAACTTTTCTAACACTTTCCCAACATCACGTGGTTTTACTTGCTCTTTACCGCCACCCTTTGGTTAACTTCTGCTATTGTTGGTTGAGTTTAACATTGGTTATGAGCATGCGCATTTGTACTTTGTCCAAAAGTCCGATGGTTTGCTGTACACACGGTCGGACAAGGCACCATCGGACTTTTGTTGCCAGAAAGTTGGTCCGTTCGCAGACCCAACTTTTTGTCCGATGAAAGCCAAAAAAGTTGGTCCGATGGAACGTACACACGGTCGGACAAATACAAAAAGTGCCGGATTTTGAAGTTGGTTGGGCAAAAGTCCGACCGTGTGTACGGGGCTTTAGACCCCTTTCACATGGTCAGTTCAACCCAATCGGACTCACTATTTACCTCTATGAAGCAGCAGATGTAAACAGGCTTGTGTCTGTTTACACCCGCCTACCTAATAAAAAAAATAGAAAGGGATCTGCCCCCTTCCGCCTGGGCAGATTGGATCAGAGGGCCCATAGAGTAGAGTGGGCTGTGTCCATGGGCACGGACCCGTCATCCTCTCGCTCTGCTCATTGTGGCCCGCGACCTGTTACCATTTCGCTTAAGTGGCCCTCGCTCTTCAAAAGGTTGGGCACCCCTGGTTTAGATCAAAGCATATTCATGTGTTAGAATGGCCCAGTCAATGTCCAGACCTAAATCCAATTGAGAATCTGTGGCAAGACTTGGAAATGTCAGTTCACGGACGCTCTCCATCCAATCTGACAGAGCTTGAGCTATTTTGCAAAGAAGAATGGGCAAAAATGTCACTCTCTAGATGTGCAAAGCTGGTAGAGACATCCCCAAAAAGACTTGCAGCTGTCATTGCAGCGAAAAAGGATTTTTTACAAAGTATTGACCATTTATCATTTTCCTTCTACTTCACAATTATGTGCCACTTTGTGTTGGTCTATGACGGGCATCACTAAATGGCGGACCGCGGGCCAAATGCGGACCGCCTCACTCTCTTATGCGGCCCGCCGCGGTACCGCCATTTAGCAGCCTTTTCTTTCCCCTGCCGTCTCTGTAATCCTCACACAGAGCCGACAGGAGGAGGCGGGACAGTTCTGGATGCAGGGCGGAGTTGCCGGAGGTAAACAAGCAGGTGATTGGCTGCTAGGATGAAGGGCAGTCTTAGCAACCAATCATCATCTTACAACACCCGCCCTCCATCGGAGCTATGCCGTGCCTCCCTCCGATCTTCGGTCTATGCAAGGTGAGTGAGGGGGCAAAGTTGCAGTGGCTCTGTAGTTCCCTCACTGCGGGGGCCCTCAGGAGACCGGGATATCGCTCCATTGTTGCTGGCTGCAGTTATGAGCAGAGAGCGTCTACTCTCTGTCACACTGCCAAGACCTCGCACTGACAGCCCACCCCCCTCCTCCTCCGGACACTCAGACAGGAGAGGAGATAGAGAGAGCAGGAGCTTCTCCTCCTGTGTGCACCAGCAGCCCCGCCCACATCCAATCCCTGGCAGCTCCGTGCCTTGCAAAGGGAAAGTTCAGCAGCCTGCAGCTAGATAGATAGTGGATGAAAGATTGCAACCCTCCACAATAGGGGATCCACAGCTCTCCAGGACAGCCTTTCTTCCTTCCTTCAAACCTCTCAGTGATTGAAAAGAAAGCAGCTCACAGGTGGGTCAGTCATGAAGAGAGAGTCTGTTGTCACCTCCAGTGCCCCTCTACCAACACAGCAGCCTGCTGGGATTTCCCTGGTATGGTGCACTACAAGCCCCAGCATGCTCTGTCAGCCTATGTGTATGTATAGCACAGGTGAGTAGGCCTGCTTGCTGACCACAGTGGCAGAACTCCACTGCCCAAGTCAATGGCAGCTGGTGCTCAAATAAACTGAAAACCCCCCCCCCCCCATCAATTGCAGCCTCACTGTACCATCAAACGCAGCCAATGTGCCCCATCAAACGCTCCCACTGTGCCCCATCAAACGCTCCCACTGTGCCCCATCAAACGCTCCCACTGTGCCCATCGAATGCTCCCACTGTGCCCCCCCCCTACCGCTGTCTGCCCGGCACTTACCCTGTCTCAGTAGGGCAGACGGCGGGCGGGCACAATGCCCCCCCGCCATTTAGCAGCCTTTTCTTCCCCCTGCCGTCTCTGTAATCCTCACACAGAGCCGACAGCAGGAGGCGGGACAGTTCTGGATGGAGGGGGGCAGCAGTGGTTTCCTCCATGCTACCTTATATTTATTCTCTTTTCTAACACAGCAGGGGGAACTGCGAGTGCCAAGAATAGGGGGTGTCGGCGGCGGCCATTGATAGATTCATGCATTGCATGAATCTATCTATTGGTGATAGAGGGGGGTGGTTGGAGAGAGGGGGCAGCGACCGGGCGCACCACCACTGACCCAAGCCTCCATCTATGATGGAGGCTTTCTCTTATCTCGCCAGCCTCTGAGCACACCAATGTAAGGGAGAGCTCCGTGGACTGTAATGTAAAGGGGGATTCTGATATAAGTGAGGGCTTTGGTGAGTAGAGACCCCCTTATATCGGTTCCCAGAGCACCCCTTACATCAGAGTTCCCCTTTATATTACAATCCACAGAACTCCCCCTTAGGGCCCTTTCACATGGGACAAAACGGACACCATGATCATTGGAAAGGGCCCCGGGACCAGAGATCAGGGGGGCCTTTATGGTTCCCTGCACCGGGGCCCAGATGGTTCTAGTTATGCCTCTGAGTTACAGGGAGTGAGGACACTGGTCTGGAAAGCGGAAAAAGATAACTCGCTGAGGACATTAAAGTGGAGTTGTTGAGGGCTGTCATGTGGTGGGCTGAGGACATTAGGGTGGGGGGGGAGGGAGGCTGAGCGGACTGTGATGTATGGGGGGAGATGTGGATATTACAGGGTGGGAGATGTGGACATGACAGGGGGGAGGCTGAGGACTGTGATGTGGGGGCAATGAGGACAGTAATGTGAAGGGGGCTGAAGATAGTAATGAGGGGGGATAATGTAAATTGGGGCAAAGGACAGTACTGGCGGGGGGGTTAGTGTCAAGGTAGTCTGAGAACATTACTGTGGAGGGGGGAGATATAAAGGAGGACCTGAGGACACTCCTCAAGAGGGCTCTGATGTGCACTGGGGACTGAGGATGCTGATGTAAGAATGGGTTCAGATCTGTACATGTGCATATGTCGTGGGTAGGTCAGCCCTTTTTAATGGGCTGCACTGCCCGCAAAAAAACTGGGGAAAGACGTCCTTGACGTCTTTTCCAAAATAGTGCGGCAGCAACATGCGGTTTGGCACATGCGAAAAGGCGCAACGGGTAATGACATGATGTTCGGACCCCTGCTGGAAGAAAATTTTGCTGACCGGACCTCAGTGAATTTTAATTCATTACCCCTGGTCTATGACATTAAAGCGGTTGTAAACCCTCCTATCTTTTTCAGCCAAGGAAGCTGCCATCTTGGCCTTTGTTCAATCTTCAACTGCCATGAAGCTGCACATGTGATCAGTTATGACACCATCCATTGGATGGTTTGACAGTTTGGTTGAGAGCACAACCAATGTGCAGTTAGCATTCCCGGCATGCCGGGAATGTTAACAGTTTTTTTAAGTGTTACATCGATGGGTTTACTTCCGCTTTAAGTCCCAGTAAAATGCATTTACCATTTTGGTTATAACATGACAAAATGTGGAAAGTTTTATGGGGTATAAATACCTTTTCAAGGCACTGTATGTTTAAAGCTGAACTCCGGGCTGAGCAAATGTTGTCTAAATACAAGAGTCATTTATTCTTTCTTGAGGCTGGCTTCACACTGGTGCGAAAACGCAGACATTGCAGGTGATTCGCACCGCTATGCAGATCACATGCGGTGCAAATTCAGCCATGCAAACTGAATGGCTAAAATCGCATCGCATTCGCACCAAAGTGCTGCAGGACCCTTTTTTGGTCCACACTGAAATTGGATCGCATGGCCATGCGATCCAATTGCTGTACCTTTTAACAGTTTGCACTGCAATCTGCGAACCGATCTGGGGTTGTCATTGGCTTTCTATGACACCTGCAGCTTTTTGTAGAGGGCAGTGTGAATTGCCTGCAAGTGACATGCAATGCGGGATCCCGCACTGGAATTGCGCTGGTTCCCTCATCGCATGCGTGTGAACCTAGCCTTTATCTCACTTCTCCCAGATCTGGGCAGTATTCCAGTGTGAAATTTTGAAATTTTGCCTTTGTGTAGGAGCTTCCTGTATTATTCCTGATTGGTGCTGCTCTGTCTCCTGGTCTTATCTTGTCTCTGCCCCCTCCTGTAGTTTTCTACAGGCATCTTGTAGTGGGTGTGGCCTGCTGGTCTCCTCCCACAGCTGTCCTTACTGTACACGCTATGTACAGCATAGTGAAGATGTCATTGCTACTTTTACAAGGTAATATTATGGTTTGGAAATGATTTTGGAGCTCGCAAAGCAGGTTTTTATCGTTTGTGGCTAATGAGGAATATATTTAAATAATTGTTTTTGTGCCTGGAGATCAGCTTTACCAAAAAAACTACAAGTGCAAAAATGGCTCTTTTTTTTATTCTGCTCTGCATTTTACAAACTGTTCCCCATATTGAGCTTTATTTGGTATTATGTAAAGGTGTGAGCAGTATTCACACGGTGATTAAATGAATTGGGCATGACTGGATGAGCTTTATGTTCTGAGTCATAGTTTATAAACCTAATGTGTAAGGTGTTGTCACTTACATGGCATTACCAAGCAGAGTGTTATCCTCTGTTTTTGCCACCAGGACTAGTTTTGAACTTTATTTATGGTAAAGGAAATGTGGACACGGGTAGTAATCCTACACCGAGGAGAGCACACAGGTCCCAAACTGCACCCAGAAGTCTTGTCTCCTCTGCTGTAAATCTTGTAGGTGTTCAGAAAATGTCCACCATTTATGTGAGTTAAACCCAGTGACCCAGACCTCCGCTAGCTTCTCTGTTTTGCTTTTATTGTTAGTGAGTTTATGTCCCCCCCCCCCCCCCCCCCCCAATACTTCATTTTTTTGATTCTTCTCTTATTGTTTGTTTCAGGTCTCCATATCGGTATTACAGAAAAAGACTCTTCAATCCGCAATCCTGGAATATCTCTGATCTCTGGATCCCATCCATAATGTTGTGCTGGGGAAATGCTTCCTTTGGACAACTAGGACTAGGGGGAATCGATGGAGAAATTATCGTAGAACCCACAAGATGTGACTTTTTCCTTAATAAAACTGTCCGTGATGTTGGCTGTGGCAGCAGGCATACTGTGTTTTTGTTGGACGATGGGACAGTTTATACCTGTGGATGCAATGATCTAGGACAGTTAGGACATGACAGAGGCAGAAAAAAGCCAGGTAAGGGGCTGTGTTTTAATGACGTGTAAATATATGTGCAGTTGCAATGATAAACATCTACTTTTGGTTTGAATTATCACAACGGTAGAGGAAATGCTGACTCATGATGGTAACTTCACTTTCTTTTTAAAAGAACTCGATGACATGTATTGGAGATCTACTGTATGTTAGTGCAGAATAATCAGACTTTGGCGTCAATTCATTAAGCTTTACCGCATGGGATAAGGATATCAAGTTACTCATTTGCATAAATTATCACATGCGGTAAATTAAGTTTAATTCCCCCCCCCCCCCCCAAAAAAAAAAAACGATTATGCGGTATTTACCGGGGGAAAAAAATGTGCCGTTAAATATCGCATAAAAAGCTCTTAAAGCGGTGTTCCACCCGCAAATGTTTTTATTTTTTTTAAAGTCAGCATTTACAATCGCTGTAGCCGCTGACTTTTAATAAGCCACTTACCTGTCCAGGGAGCCTGCAAAGTCAGGGGGGGGTGCCCTGAAGCCGATGTGTCCATCGGATCGGGTGCAAGCACTGCCATTCTAACTAAGGGAAACCGGCAGTGGAGCCTTGCGACTTTGTGAATGGCCAGATGTCACACACAGGTCCCAGAAGACAGCAGGGGGGGGGGTGCACGAAAGGAAATTACATCCTGTGCCGCGGACTGGATCGATCGTAAGTACAGGCTGTACTTCATAAAAATTTACTATAGAAGAAGAATTTTGTATTTATCCTTTAAATCCAAAAATGAGTGGTGGAGAGGTAGTCTTTTGTTTACGACCACCTCTCAAAAGTAGGTGGAACTCCGCTTTAAGTACAATTCACAAAGGGACCAGAGAGTAAAAAAGCATGTGATAATTACCGCGTTTTATACTGCCAGCAAACCCTAGTGGCATTTGTCAAAAAACAGCCTAGGGCTGTTTGTTGACAAATGGTTGCTAAGCAGCGGGCCAAGAAGCCGACCGCCGCGTCCTTAAAAACTAATGACTCATCAGCTGTCAGTGGGCTTCCACGCTAATGGCTGATTGTGGAAAAAAAAAGGCAACAATGTAAAAAGTATAAGCAAAAAAACATCAGTCCATACCAGGCCCTTTGGGTTCTTGGCCCATGCCGATTTTAAAAAAAACAGCATGGGGTACAAGCGAGTCCTCCCCTGAACCATACCAGGCCACATGCCCTCAACATGGGGGGTGGGTGCATTGGGGGCAAGGGCCTCATCCTCACAACCGTGGTTGTGGGGGTCTGCGGGCAGGGCGCTTATTGGTATCTGGTAGCCCTCAGATTCCCCCCCCCATGTGAATGAGTGTGGGATATTGTACCCCTACCCATTCACCAAAAAAAGTGTCAAAAAGTAAGAAAACCAGAGACAGTTTTTTACAAATACTTTATTTAAAAAAACAGTGTCTCCCGATGTAAATCCATCGTCAATCAGGATGGCCGCATATCACCGGAATCCCCCAAAAAAGGCAATAGCAAGAGTCGTGCTATTGGGGGCACTGGTCAAGGGGGAGGAGTCAGGAGCGATGGCGGGGGACCTGAGATGAGGAGGATCTGGGCTGCTCTCTGCAAAACCATTACACAGAGCCGACACAGAGGAATACATAAATCTAGTTTCTTATCAATGCCTTTGCAGTTCTCTGGATAATGGATTAACTGCCCGTTTAAGTCTAGGGCCCCGTACACACGACCGAACATGTCTGCTGAAACTGGTCCGCGGACCAGTTTCAGCAGACATGTTCGGTCGTCTGTACAGCCGAGCGGACAGGTTTCTAGCGTACATTTGTCCGCCCGACCGTTTTCGAGCGGACAAATGTCTCTTAGCATGCTAAGAAACATGCCCGCTGGAATCCTGTCCGTCGGACATGTTCGGTCGTCTGTACACCGCGCTGTCTGTCCGCGCGGATCGTCTCTCATTTCTGTCTGATGGTGTGTACAACCATCAGACAGAAATCTCCGACCGAACATGTCCGCTGAAAACGGTCCGGCGAACTGTCTGGTCGCGTGTACGAGGCCTAAAAAAAGTAGTTTTTCTTACTAACCTGATCCTCCACTCCTCTACCCACTGCTGGACTGGTCTATGCAGGCTCTTTTCCCCCATGCTCCAGTGGTCTAAGGTCCTGATGTCATCAAGACCAATGCAGGGTCCATAACCCTGCACTGGATATAATGATGCTAAGGGACAGTTCACCAATGGAGTGTGGGGGAGTGCAGTCTGCTGGGGGACTGAAGGATCAGGTATGTAAAGGCTCTTCTCCTCTTCCATAGACAAAACAAGCAGGCGCAGCCCAACTGCAAGGGATCATTTTACTGTGTGTCAGAGTAGGGATTTAAGCAAAGAATGCATAATGCTTTGGTAAAAAGGTCAACTTTATTACAGCATTAAAGGAAATCGTACAACAGCCTTATTTAGGTCCCTCTGATTCCGCCCGTATTGAATTGTATTGTAACTGTGCTGTCTGCCCTCATGCCAACGCAAACTGTTGACGCTATATAAATCCTGTATAATAATTTAAGCTGGACTCTAGGCAGATATAAAAATGAATGCATTTAAGAGTTTACTATTTAAAAAAAAAAAAAACATTTTCTGGAACTAGTGCAAGTGATGCAAGGTGATGTCACTTGCTATGAACAGTAATATAAGCAATCTCTGAAGCGGTAATCCCATTTTTTTTTTCCAAGACCACCTTTGGGGATAATGACTCTCGTTTCTTTATTTTCAGAACAAGTTGGAGCCCTCGATGCTCAGAGTATTGTTGCCGTCTCCTGTGGGGAATCGCATACATTGGCTCTCAATGACAAAGGTCAAGTGTTTTCTTGGGGTCTAGCTAAGGATGGACAGATAGGTCTATCTGTGATAGAGGAATACATCAGAATACCAAGGTAACCTGATTTTCTTTATATTTTGAGTTTTACTTTTGGTAAAACTGTTTGACACATTTAGTTTTAGGCTGGATTCGCAGGAGTCCAGTGCGTCCCCGTTCACCAATTCAGTTCTGATTTCAACCAGAATTTATTCTCGCTGCTGAGACATGTGAAATCTGCATCCAATTCGCACTAGTGTGAACCAAGTCTTACTGTTTGGCAAATTTAGATCTTGTTAAAGTTGTTATAAACCGTCACATATACCAAGTGAAGTGAGTGGCCTCAGGTGATACACAGATGAAACAAGCCGAGTTCTCCCATAGAACAACGAGAAAATAGAGAACATGTTCTCTATTTTCTCGACGAGTTCCTCGGCGGCTCCATCAGGCCGAAAGTGTACAGACGACAGAGTTTCTCGGCAGAATCCGGCTCTAACCGAGTTTCTCGCTGAATTCTGCCGAGAAACTCTGTCGTGTGTACGAGGCCTAAGAGTTGATTGGATGGAAGGGACACACCCCCCTCCACACAGCTCTCAGGAACAGAGCTGATGCTCTCAATCTGTTGGAGATCCCTCCTGTCACCATTTTTCTCTTGGTGTCAGGAAAAATTGTCATAAGTGATTCATGCTGATAGCCGAGGAATGGGGCAGCAGACAGAAATGACACTTGGTGCTCTTAACCGATAAAAGTACACACTATAGATGGATATCATGTTTCATTTCATGTCTGGGGTTTAAAACGAATTTATTGCTCTGGAAAATCCCCAATATATTCCTTTTTCTATTTAAAATGTAAAAAACGTTTGCCTATAAATATAAAGAACAAAAGAATGCAGCAACTTATTATGAACAGTCATTTTACTCTTACAATAATGTGCTCTAACATGGAGTAGTAGGTTAGTAGGCTTGCCCATAACCTCGCTGTGAACACCAAAGCCCCACGGCCAGTGCTACAGCAAATTGTTAGCCTCATGATCAGTCGGTATAACGGTCCATCCTGATTGAGATAACGTGATCCCTCCCAGAGCTTAGCCACATGGCATTACCGGGTGGATTTTTTTATTTTGGAGGGGGGGGGTTGCCTATAAATACATTTTACCGTAATTCAAATATCTCTTTTATTAAATATTTTTGTTGTACAAGAGAAAATAATATCAGCAATCATGTTATTTAACATCTGGACATGTGAAATGGTTGAACCAGAAAAAATGCAGCCACAGGGGAGGAGAATAATTAGACAAGATATAAGGAATTATAAGCAAGTCCTTTTGGGAGAAAGGGACATGTGGGGGAGATATGGGGGGGGGGGACATTCACAAACAAAGAAAATCTGATGCATTTGATATGATACAATGTTTCCATGCCGTACAATCAATATGATGATAGTTATGTAATTATTGTAAAGTGAAGGTACGAAGGCCATCTGAATCTCTAAACCCATCCAAAGTGTGTGGGCCTTATTAGGGTCAGTACTGTCTGTGGCCACTAATGCCTCTACTGCCATGCTGTCATCAATAATATGGGCCCACTCCAAAACATGTGGTAGAGGAGTTGTTTTCCAGTCATGTGAAAGGGCTACATATGAGACAGAAGACAGAACGTAAAAGTGCCTCTAAGTGCAGACCGATAAAATGGCTACTCACATCTAGCAGGTAAAAGGTAAGCTTGTTATAGTGTGTAATGTCATGGGCGATGAATCGGGTATCAGCTGACGGGCTGCCGGGGTCCGCTGCCACAGGGATGGGCACACAAGCAAGACCGTGCATCTATCGACATGGTAGCAGACTCTGGTGGCCCATCGGCTGATACCTGCTTCATCGTCCATGACATTACACACTATAACAAGCTTACTTAGCAGAGTGGATTGTCTTTAGTAAATCTCCCCCAGTGTCTCAAGATGATCTTTTTAACCCAATGCTGTATCCTGGCCTAGGCCAACAAGGCCCAGGCCTAGGGCAGCACTTTGCAGGGGGGCAGCACGGACAGTGTCCCTTGCCGACTTGTGCTACACTGTTAGGCAAATTAGTTTAGCGCCCCCATAAATCGTCCGCACTGCTTCCAGTATGTGGGCGGTTGGCATTCTGCAACTGTTTGGGCGTTGTTTCAAATTTTTTACCATCCCTGTTCCATTGCAGAGATTTCCCTTCACTTCCTGTCCCATAGCAAAACAGGAAGTGAGAGGAAATCTATGCAAATTAAGGGAATCCATTGCCCCCCCCCCCCCCAGGCTTTTAGAACTAGTGTCCCCACTTGAAAATTTCAGGGTGGGTCTTAAAACCGCAAGGGGTGTGGCCTTGACAGGAAAGGGTGGGTCATATTTAAATTAGGGGGTGCACGAGTTTAGTCTGGCCTAGGGCAGCACAAAACCTAAATACATCCCTGTTTTAACCTGAAATGGACACTGGGATCATGGAAAGGAGAACTACTCCAGGAAAAGCCTTTAGCACTGGCTGTGCACATACTATTGTGTGTAATGAAAAAGGGGTAAATAACACACCATTCCCACCAGATATATGTTCATTCCCCGTCCATGAACCTTCAGCAGGAGCTAGGGGGATAAATACATTTAAATGGGTCTCGCTTTCCTGCACCCTCTTCTGCTGCCGAGTTGAACCCCAATATCTGATGACTATATTGTGCACGGCTCATACATTCCTGTCTTGTGTGTTGTTTTGCTGGAAGGAGCAGTCTTAGTTCTTTACTAGGGGACTTTGTGTTGGCCGCCCCCTTAGTCAATGCAGATGCAGGGCTGTGGAGTCGGTAGATAAATGCTCCGACTCCTCAGTTTTATGTACTTCCGACTCCGACTCCTCTGTATTAATATGCGAATGTATTTTATACAGTCGTTGAGGGAAAGAAACGCAACCTACCACAGGACTACTGGCTGGGAAGCCAACAGTCTACTGTATTGCACAGTTTAAGCAAAAGACAAACACAATGAAAACAAAGTTTTATTATTATTTTTTTATTAAAGCGGGGGTTCACCCGTACATAACACTTTTTACCCTTAGATGGATGCTCGTTTTGTCTAGGGGAATCGGCTAGTTGTTTTAAAATATGAGCTGTACTTACCGTTTACGAGATGCATCTTCTCCGCCGCTTCCGAGAGGCTTCCGACGGTCGCATCCATCGCGTCACGATTTTCCGAAAGAAGCCGAACGTCGGTGCGCAGGCGCAGTATAGAGCCGCACCGACGTTCGGCTTCTTTCGGCTACTAGTGACGCGATGGATGCGACCGTCGGAAGCCTCTCGGAAGACTGTCAATCAAGAAGGAACGCCCGCTCCCGAAGACCCATACCCGGAAGCGACGGAGAAGATGCATCTCGAAAACGGTAAGTACGGCTCATATTTTAAAACAACTAGCCGATTCCCCTAGACCAAACGAGCAGGAATCTAAGGGGAAAAATTGTTTTATGGGTGAACTCCCGCTTTAATCAATCAAGTGGCTGGATAGTAGCAGCAGGCATAAACATCAGGAACAGGATCTTTACCAGTTCAAAAATACAAACCACATTATTTGGTTGTTTTAGAACAAAAACAAAACATAGGGCAGTGGGAGGATCCAGGAAGGGGCATTTATTCTAAAACATGATTTTCCTAGGAGAATCCCATAGTCATGTTCAAAGTTTAAGCTAACAATCGGAGTTTACAAGTTTTTATAGCCTTAGCTAAATGACAGCAGTTTTTCCAATGGTTTACAGCTTCAGTCTTGAACTATTGGCCCTCCATTCCCTTCACTTATACAAGTGTCTCACTCTCTAGTCCTGCAAAAAAACATATTTATGTAATCCCTTATCAGTGAGAGGCTAGGTTACACATGGACGCTGCGTTCCCTGTAAAAGCAGAACACAACACTATGGAAAGTATAAGTATTGCAGCTCCTAATTGTGCGTTGCGTGCCATATAGTGAAGCACATGAAAAGCGTGCTTCTTCACAGTCACTTAACGTGTTCGTTTTGCGGTTACGTGAGGCACTGCATGCATTGGTCTTTATTCTTACAGTAGAGAAGTCATTAATTATAACTTTTTGTGAATTGGGACATTTAAACTTGCTTTTTTTTTTTTTATTCCAATCTAAATTTAGTAGGAGTCGGAGTCGGTGCATTGTTTGCCGACTCCGACTCCAGGTACCCAAAATTTTCCTCGACTCCGACTCCACAGCCCTGTGCAGATGTGCATTTTTCATTGAATTTGAGAAATGTGGAAGAAAGTGCATCTCTCCAGGACTAACATGGATCTGTTTAGCAGTCTAAAAAGGAAGCTGGGGATTTAACACTTGAGTCTTTGCACTCTACTGGGAATATTTCCTGCACTGCTGGAGTGTCTGTGCTGCTGGCAATGGAATGCCACTGTCTGAGGCTATTTTAATAGCTCAGGCATTTAGTATGTTCTGGTATCTTCCCACCCCTTCTGCGTTTCCTTTCACAGCTGCTTTTGTGTATGTATGTTATTTAAAAGTAGTATTAAACCCTCCCTTTTTTTTTTACTTAACACATTAAGCACAAAAAAAACCTTCCTCAGTAAAAAAAAAATACCGTAGGATTTGCAGTTACAAGGTTCAATGCGAGGGGCTTCTGCTCTTTCAGTGCTGCTTCCCCGAACTTCTGGGCTTCCCATTTTTTAGTTTATTAAAAGTCAGCAGCTATGCTTTTTGTAGCTGCTGACTTTTAATAAACAGACACTCGCCCCCACAGAGCCCTGATCTCAAACTCCTCAAGTCTGTCTGGGATTACATGAAGAGACGGAGGGATTTGAGGCAGCCTATATCCACAGAAGATCTGTGGTTAGTTTGTCACAGCAAATATTGATTTGACTTGGATTTCTCTTCTGTTCATTTACTTTCCATTTTGTTAAAGCAGAGGTTCATCTGAATTTTTATTTTTATTTTTTTAAAAGCCAGCAGCTACAAATTCTGCAGCTGCTGACTTTTAAATAATGGACACTTACCAGCCGAGGGCGAGTAACCGATCGGCTTCCCCCGCCGCCATCCTCGGTGAGGAAATCGGGAAGTGAAGTGATGTGGCTTCACTGCCCGGTTCCCTACTGCGCATGCGCGATTCCTCACTGGTCCCCGCTGTGTTCTGGGAACCGTGTGTTTCCCAGAACACAACGAGGGGGGGGGGGGTGACGAGAAGGGACGGGAGTCTATACCCTGAAGTGATGCAGGTATCTGCACCCCCTGAAAGGTGCCAAATGTGGTCATCTCTATGACCGTCGGAGGCCCGGGCGTGACGTTATGACGTCACGCCCGGTACCCGCAAGTAAACAAAGCCGCAATCGCGGCTGTCGGCATGTGATCAGTGAATTTTTTTTCACAGATTTCATGCTTGTAAACCTGGAGGAGAGATGTGGGGTTTTATTGACCCCACATCTCTCCATAAAGAGGACCTGTCACAGTGATTCCTATTACAAGGGATGTTTACATTCCTTATAATAGGAATAAAAGTGTAAAAATAAAAAAATGAAGTAAAATAAAATTAAAACATTTTTTTTTTTTAAACTGTTCCCCGGTAGCTCTCGCGCAGAACCGAACACGCATGCAAGTCCCGCCCACATATGTAAACGCCGTTCAAACCCCACATGCGAGGTATCGTCGCGTGCGTTAGAGCGTGTGCAACAATTCTAGCACTAGACCTCCTCTGTAACCCGAAAATAGTAACCTGTAAAAAAAAATTAAAGCGTCGCCTATGGAGATTTTTAAGTACCGAAGTTTGACTCCATTCCATGAGTGTGCGCAATTTTAAAGTGTGACATGTTAGGTATCTATTTACTCAGCGTAACATCATCTTTCACATTATACAAAAAAATTGGGCTAACTTTACTGTTTTGTTATTTTTTTAATTCATGAAACGTTTTTTTTCCCTAAAAAAAGGCGTTTGAAAAATTATTGCGCAAATACCGTGCGAGGAAAAAAAGTTGCAATGACCGCCATATTATTCCCTAGGGTGTCTGCTAATATATATATGTATATAATGTTTGGGGGTTCTGATAAATTTTCTAGCAAAAAAAATGTGCCAAAGGAATTGCCAAAATAGGTCCGGTTGTCAAGTGGTTAAGCTAGTGCATTGTTGGTTCACTTACCTTTTCCTTTGATTTCCCTGCAAAGAATTGGCAGAACTACAAATGTTCTCAGGAAGCACATCAGGACACATGACTGGTGCCCCCGAGCTTGTGTGGACAAGCAGAAACAGGCTACTATGAACTATGTAAGGTGTACCTAAACCCAAAATAAAAATCTTATACAGTACTGTGCACAAGTTTTAGGCAGGTTTTAGGCACAGCTGCCTAGTGAATTCAGGGTCAACATGTAATCCTCAATAATATATAGGCAGCGCAGAATGACCCAGGCCCTCAACCTTTTCTGCCCAAGATCAAAGGTCCTTCTGTGATGCAGCTGTGTGAATGACTCGTTCAGCGGGAGATGTAAATGTCGGTGTAATCAGCAGCGGCAGTACAAGCACAGAATGTATGCATCTCAATTAATATGAACTCAAGTGTGTTTGTCTGTATGGGTTCAGATGCAGACACAGGATCTTGCTACCAGAATCTTGCATACATTTGAAGTCTAACTCCAGCTTTCCTATCACTTTAAATAGTTTGTATGGGTCAAGCTAGTCCAAGCAAACTATTTCCTCTACTAACACATGCAGCTGCTGTCAGGTCTGTATAAGCTGTATGTAGCATCTACTACATACGATATGAATTGCTGTGTTCTGGCAGCGGTATGGCGACTTCCCATCTGCTGCCAGAACAAAATAGGATATTGTTGAGGTGTAGAGGCAGATGGGCAGATAACGTCACAATTTTCACTTCTGCTGTTAGGAGGAGGCCTTGTATTAATTGATACAAAGCTTCCTGTGAATGGCTGAGCAGCACTCAGCCCGACTCAGATTTGTCTCGGGAACAAAAAGAATGGGATTTAGAAAGAATGGACACTATTTCAACATTCCAAAGCATAGGGAACAAGCCGAAAATCACTTAAAGCGGAGTTCCGGCCACAATTTCACTTTTTAAATATAAATACCCCTGTAATACACAAGCTTAATGTATTCTAGTAAAGTTAGTCTGTGAACTAAGGTCCGTTTTGTTAGGTTGTTACAGCATTTAGACACTTTATAAAATAGAAATTGACTGGGGCCATCTTAAGTGTGGGCATCATGAAGCCAGACTGTATGACTTCCTGGATTTCAGCCTTGCAAATCTCGCACATGCTCAGTGCTGCACAAGCAGTGTCAGATCAGGTTTCAGCACATGTGCTGTCCAAGTCACATGATTCTTTGAGACTGGGGAATGCACAGACTCCTGGAAAGTTACACCCACTACATTCCCAGGAGTCTGTGCGGTGTAGGTTAGGAAGCATTAAAGCGGGAGTTCACCCATTTATAAAAAAATTTCCCTTTTCCCCTTAGATTCCTGCTCGTTCGGTCTAGGGGAATCGGCTATTTGTATTAAAATATGATCCGTACTTACCCGTTTTCGAGCTGCATCTTCTTCCGTCGCTTCCGGGTATGGGTCTTCGGGAGCGGGCGTTCCTTCTTGATTGACAGTCTTCCGAGAGGCTTCCGACGGTCGCATCCATCGCGTCACTCGTAGCCGAAAGAAGCCGAACGTCGGTGCGGCTCTATACTGCGCCTGCGCACCGACGTTCGGCTTCTTTCGGAAAATCGTGACGCGATGGATGCGACCGTCGGAAGCCTCTCGGAAGACTGTCAATCAAGAAGGAACGCCCGCTCCCGCAGCCCATACCCGGAAGCGGCGGAGAAGATGCATCTCGTAAACGGGTAAGTACTGCTCATATTTTAAAACAAATAGCCGATTCCCCTAGACAAAACGAGCAGGAATCTAAGGGGGAAAAGTGCCCTCTAAGGGTGAACCACCGCTTTAAGCACCTAGGTGCAGGAAGTGGGAAGATTAACTATTCTGCCTAGCAACAACACTTTGAAGGCATCTAAAAAAAAAAAAAAAAAGGACTAATGACATTTTTTTAAAACTACTGATGTAATGTTATATTTATGGGTGGAACTCCACTTTAAGTGTGAATGGGCGCCTTCAACTTGCTGTTTTGTAGGACTTTAAATCCAGCAATAATTTTTTTAAATATTGGAGTACAGTGGATTGAAGTACCTAAAGTCAACTCTGGGGAAACTTTCTCCCTTCTGGTGGGTTCTGCCCCCGCACTGCAAGGGTTAACTGCTTGTTTAGGCTAGGAGACATAGAAAAGATGATTTACTTAGCACTGGCTCTGTTATCGAGGAGTGGATATCTCCCCCATGCTCCACTGATTTAAGGTCCTGATGTCATCAAGATTAATGCAGGGCCCATAACCTGCATTGGACATAATGACACTGCTGAAGCGCATAGGGGACTGCCGTCTGCTAGGGAAGCATAGGATCAACTAAGTGAAAGGGCTTTTACTCTCTCCTACAATAAACAGTTAACCCACACTGCAAGGTAGAATGTTTTTGGTTCCCAGCGTTGGACTTTATTGCCAATTTCAACTTTGCCAAATTTGTGTCTGAATTAATTTTTGTTTCTTCCAGAAATATAAAGAGTTTGTCTGAAGTCCAGATTGTGCAGGTGACATGTGGGTACCATCACTCAATGGCCCTCTCTAGAGGTAATGAGTTCCAATCTTCCTTGTCATTTACAATGTCCAATGATAATTTCAGTTTCTTCTTCATCAACACACCACTACAAGCCATTGTGTTGTGTTTATGTCCAATGATATTTGTCCAGCTACAGTTGGCATGTTAAAATGTATCTGTAGACAACACTTTTTCCAATTTAGGGTGGCAAGGAATGTTTAGAGTCTCTGGCAGATATTTATTGCTGTCCTGACGGAGGTTCTAAACCTTCCCCATACAAACTAAAACTAGACAAAGTTTAGGCTACTACTACTACTACTACTAGTACCACTACTTCGCTTTCTACTTTAGTCACTTCCCTGCATTCAGCCTACAAGTGGTCAGTGAAGGAGCAGCAGCAGACTGAGATTACCCCCCTGCTCTCACTTGCTGTCTACATATACCTTGCCAGCACATGTATGCAGTGCACCTGATTAGCTATCTGTTTCTCTGTCTGAGTGAGTTGTACTGTACAGGGGAATAACATCAACTGATATCAAGTTTAAATTCAGGTAGACTAGTTGCATTTAAAAATACATTTCATTATCTTTTCTTATTCGATACATAACTGTATTGGTTTAGTATTTTCTTATTATTGATCATAAACTTTACACTTACAATGGTTAGGGGCTCCGTGTGTTCAATGTGCAGTTCCACGTGCACATTTTACATGGGGATTTTTGGGGCTTTGAATGAGGTGGGTGGAAGTGACCACATGATAAGTAGTTTTGAAAAGGATACCTTTTATTGTCAAAAAGCATAACATAAATGCAATGAGTAAATATGAAATCATGTGTTTGTATGGTGAAAACAGTAATGCAGCATGGCAGGCTCATAGAATGGTAAGATCTTCCATGTGGAAACAAAATAAGATCACAGAAATCTAGTACATACAGTATATTAAAATCAATAGATCATCTACAGAGTAGGTGCATCTAGTTAGCCTGACGCGTTTCATGTATATAAAATTACACTCTTCAGGGGCGGGTGCACTTGGGTCTACAACAAAACATTAATAAAAAAAATATGTACTGTGGTTGAAAACATAAATGGGAGAAGTATAAACATACAAATGTAAACTCATCCCTATGGGTACTTCACTGAGTTGCATTTACATGCCTTGGCAGTGTGCTCATGTACATTCTGATGCTAAAAAAAAAAATGCAGCATGCTGTACTTTTTTAAAATGCATGTGAAATCACCACAATGGTGTGAACTAGGCTCATTGTATGCATTGATTAAATTGTTCTTGCATATGCATTCATAACGTGTTTAAAAATGCATTTAATTGTATATGGGGTAAACAAGCCCTAATGCCTTAGTCACTTGGGCTCTGAGGCCCATATACCGAGAATAAGCTGCTTAGTCTGCAGTTAGTACGACTCGCCTGTATGCTTGTCACATTAGGGTGAACGGCTGTGTCCGTGCAGCCAATGCGTCCTAATAGACTTCAATGAGCTGCCTGGGGGGTAGGGGATAATATAAAGGGAGTAGGGGATGAGTCCGTGTAAATAATTTTTAAGTCCACTCCCCCCTGCCAGAACACACCGGTCAGCATTTGCAGCCATTGGCTTCCAGTGCTGATCGGATGCTGGTTTTCCAGCATGTCTGGCGGTTTCTTTTAAATCGGCTGATATTTGGCCTGTGTGTACCAAGCTTAACCACTTGCCCATTGCCCATAGTCAAAATACGTCATGTTTTTAAAGATGGATATCTCGGTAACGACAGCAGCTGCTGCCACAACCGAGATATCCATCTCTTCAGTGGGCGGTTCTGTTAATGATAATGGCGGTCTCCGCAGCGGATTGGCCGCGAGATCGCCGTTATCGGTGATGGGAGAGGGCCTCCCGCCGCTCTCCCGTGCCCTCCGCCGCTTACCGGAGCCGTCGGTAGCGGCGGAGGCGATCGGGTCTGTTCGGCAGCTGTGTGGGGATGCGAGTGAGGGAAAAACCGCCCCCACCCGTCCCCATAGCTCTGCTGGGCGGAAGTGACGTCAAAACATCAGTCCCGCCCAGCGTTTAAAAGAAACATTTTTTTTTTTTGTCATTTGAAAAAATTACAGTTTCAATTTTTTTTTTGCATTTAAGTCTAAATATGAGATCTGAGGTCTTTTTGACCCCAGATCTCATATTTAAGAGGACCTGTCATGCTTTTTTCTATTACAAGGGATGTTTACATTCCTTGTAATAGGAATAAAAGTGATCAATTTTTTTTTTTTATTTCAGTGTAAAAAAATATAAACTAAATAAAAATAAATAAGAAAACAAAACATTTTTTTTTTAAAGCGCCCCGTCCCGAGGAGCTCGCGCACAGAAGCGAACGCATACGCGAGTAGCGCCCGCATATAAAAACTGTGTTCAAACCACACAAGTGAGGTATCGCCGCGATCGTTAGAGCGAGAGCAATAATTCTAGCCCTAGACTCTGTAACTCAAAAAATGCAACCTGTAGAATTTTTTAAACGTCGCCTATCGAGATTTTTAAGGGTAAAAGTTTGACGCCATGCCACGAGCGGGCGCAATTTTTAAGCGTGACATGTTGGGTATCATTTTACTTGGCGTAACATTATCTTTCACAATATATAAAAAATTTGGGCAAAATTTATTGTTGTCTTATTTTTTAATTCAAAAAAGTGTTTTTTTTTTTCCAAAAAAAGTGCGCTTGTAAGACCGCTGCGCAAATACGGTGTGACAAAAAGTATTGCAATGACTGCCATTTTATTCCCTAGGATGTCTGCTAAAAAAAATATATAATGTTTGGGGGTTCTGATTAATTTTCTAGCAAAAAAATTGTGATTTTTACATGAAGGATAGAAGTGCCAGAATAGGCCCGGTGGGCAAGTGGTTAAGCCAAACTCGCACGATTTCACTCCCGCCTGTCAGTCCTGATTTCAGTGGCAATTTCACAGACATCTGTGTGGGTTTTTGCACAAATATCAAAGGAAATCGCCCCCTGAAATTGAAAAAAGTACTACAGAAACTACTTTTTGAAATCGCTGCAGCGCCGCAAATGCATCGCACCGATTAGGACGATGCCATTGCTGGCAAATACAGCCATTTTGACATGTCAAATTTCACCAATGTGAACCAGGGCTTAATCTGTAAATTTCAATGTTTAGTTTTTGTTTGGTAAACCGTGTAAATATTTGCCTATCAAATATTGTGTTTTATTGCACTACAGAAAGTGAAATCTTTGTCTGGGGATCGAACAGATATGGCCAGCTTGGTCTGGGCTATGAACAGAAGAATGTAACGGCTCCCAGACCCTTAAAATCTTTATCGGGGATCCCTTTTCACCAGATTGCTGCTGGAGGTGCCCACAGTTTTGCACTGACGCTCTCGGGTGCCGTTTTTGGTTGGGGGCGGAACAAATTTGGTCAGCTTGGTCTGAATGATGACAATGGTAAGACTGTATTTTTATACAAAGACAGTATTTTACATACAATACTAAGACATACATTTTACAATTTACATATTATATGCAATGTTTGAATAACCATAATAATAATGGCTTACAACTGTTAATAAAATGCCTTGCATACACAAGACATGGAGTAGACATGAAAATTCCTGTACAGCTATGGAATAATGTATGCAACCTACAGGAAATGTTTACAGGTCATCTGTCCTGTTTTCTGTGCGTGTTAAATATAAAGTAATAGCAATTTTATCTGATGAGGGGTTACATACATTTTTTTTTCTGTTTGCTTATTAGCCAACAGCTCTTAAAGATGAAGTTTCCTTTTTTTTTTTTTTTTTTTCATTAAAAATTTCTACAGCTTTAATCACATCACTTGCCTATAATGAAGTATATCTCGTGTTGTGCAGGCAGCTGGATCCTGAAGAAATCTTCAGGGTAGGGATGCTCTGTCCTATTCCTGTATTTGAACCTCTGACACTGTAATGGCTAACGGCTATGGGTCTTCGGGCAGAACAGCACTACTAATGGTTGGACAGGGACACTCGCCTTCTCTACTGAGAAAAGTTATTTGATTATACTGTCTGTAAAATGATATGTGCATAGGGGATAAAATCCTGTAACTGATAAACTCTTGAAATTATATTCAGATTAAGGCTCCATGCACACTAAAGCTATAAAAAAACGCCAGTAGCTTTGCAGGGAGCCTTTCAACGTTTTTTTAGCGTTTTTGCAATAGCTTTAATAAGCGTTTTTCAGTGTTGTTTTTTTTTTTTTTTTTTTTTTTTTTTTTCAATGGATAAAAAAACTCTGGCGCCAAAGTTTTTTTTTTTTTTCGTCGAAAAACTGCACTTTGAACGCAAATTTCAGGCGTTCATTAAAAAGCCAATGAACTCCAAAGCTCATTAACACTAAACGCCCATGTGTGCATGGGCACATAGGCTAACATAGAATTCAGTTTATGGGCTTAAAAAAAAAAAGCCAAAATGCCAATAAACTGCAGTTTATCAGCTTCAGTGTGCATGGAGCCTTACAGTTCATGAAGTATTTGTGTAATCAGTGAGCTGTTGATAAAACAATTTTGTTTTAGAAATGGCATTATATAAGAGTAAATATAAAAACCTATTTAATGTGAAATGTGAAACTTGTGCTCGTTTTTTTCTGCACAGATGCTCAATTCTGGATCAAACTTGAGATAAGCAGTGTACAGGGAGCCAGCAGGGCAGGGTATAGAAGATTAGCAGGACATAGCACAATGAGCCAGAAGGGCAGGGTATAGAAGGTTAGCAGGGCAGAGCACAATGAGCCAGCAGGGCAGGTTAGCAGGGCAGAGCACAATGAACCAGCAGGGCAGGGTAAAGGAGGTTAGCAGGGCAGAGCACAATGAGCCAACAGCGCAGGGTACAGTAAGTTAGCAGGCCAGAGCACAATGAGCAAGCAGGGAAGGGTACAGGAGGTTAGCAGGCCAAAGCACAGGGAGCCAGCAGGACAGGGTACAGGAGTTTAGCGGGGCAAAGCGCAGGAAGACATTAGGGCAGGGTACATGAGGTTAGAAGGGCAGAGCACAGGGAGCCTGCAGGGTACAGGAGGTTTTCAGGACAGAACACAGGGAGCCAGGAGGGCATATTATGTAGGAGGGTTGCAGGGTAGAGTACCAGGAGTCAGGAGGGCACATTATATGGGAGGATTGCAGAGCACCAGGAGTCAGGAGGGCACATTATATGGGAGGGTTGCAGGGCAGAGCACCAGGAGTCAGGAGGGCACATTATATGGGAGTGTTGCAGGGCACATTATATGGTAGGGTTGCAGGGCACAGTACAGGGAATGCAGCAGTTTACAGTTTAGTAATGATGTAGCTTCCTTCTCATGCAGACCTCTGCAGGGAAGCTTCTGTCTCTCCTGTTGTGGCGCACTGTTTCCTGCCGGCCCTTTTTTCTTCACCATCCAATTTGATGTCACATACAAGCACTTAGGATGGACAGAAGGGGAGGAGGGGCTTGCAGGGAACAGCACAGACACTTGTTGCTTCCCTGCACTGCTCTGCATGCGCGGTAAACGTGGGAATGCAACCTACCCGTAAGCTGGCTGTGATTGAGGGGTAGAACACAGCGAAACCCCTGGGGACTTTTCAGCGAAACTCTGGTTTAGAAACCCGCCTATAAAAATAAAACGTCTATTTACATATTATTAACCAGCAGCAAAAGAGCTTTTATCCTTCCACTGTTGGGTTTTGCACTTTTTAAACCTAAAAATAAATGAAAAAATACTGCGCTAAACCTATTGACCAAAGACAATTATTTTTTAAGAAAATAGCAGCAGCTCAAACGTGAGATATACACATATACAAATTGCAAATTCTAAGGGCCCTTTCACACGTGCGGACCATATGTCCGTATTTCATCCATCCATTTTCGGATGAAACATGGATATACAGTGAGGAAAATAAGTATTTGAACACCCTGCTATTTTGCAAGTTCTCCCACTTGGAAATCATGGAGGGGTCTGAAATTGTCATCGTAGGTGCATGTCCACTGTGAGAGACATAATCAAAAAAAAAAAATCCAGAAATCACAATTTATGATTTTTTAACTATTTATTTGTATGATACAGCTGCAAATAAGTATTTGAACACCTGTCTATCAGCTAGAATTCTGACCCTCAAAGACCTGTTAGTCTGCCTTTAAAATGTCCACCTCCACTCCATTTATTATACTAAATTAGATGCACCTGTTTGAGGTCATTAGCTGCATAAAGACACCTGTCCACCCCATACAATCAGTAAGAATCCAACTACTAACATGGCCAAGACCAAAGAGCTGTCCAAAGACACTAGAGACAAAATTGTACACCTCCACAAGGCTGGAAAGGGCTACGGGGAAATTGCCAAGCAGCTTGGTGAAAAAAGGTCCACTGTTGGAGCAATCATTAGAAAATGGAAGAAGCTAAACATGACTGTCAATCTCCCTCGGACTGGGGCTCCATGCAAAATCTCACCTCGTGGGGTCTCAATGATCCTAAGAAAGGTGAGAAATCAGCCCAGGACTACACGGGAGGAGCTGGTCAATGACCTGAAAAGAGCTGGGACCACCGTTTCCAAGGTTATTGTTGGTAATACACTAAGACGTCATGGTTTGAAGTCATGCATGGCACGGAAGGTTGGTCATAATTCCACTAACCGTGTTTGGAGGAAGAAGAATGATGAGTACCATCCCAAGAACACCATCCCTACTGTGAAGCATGGCGGTGGTAGCATCATGCTTTGGGGGTGTTTTTCTGCACATGGGACAGGGCGACTGCACTGTATTAAGGAGAGGATGACCGGGGCCATGTATTGCGAGATTTTGGGCAACAACCTCCTTCCCTCAGTTAGAGCTTTGAAGATGGGTCGAGGCTGGGTCTTCCAACATGACAATGACCCGAAGTACACAGCCAGGATAACCAAGGAGTGGCTCTGTAAGAAGCATATCAAGGTTCTGGCATGGCCTAGCCAGTCTCCAGACCTAAACCCAATAGAGAATCTTTGGAGGGAGCTACAACTCCGTGTTTCTCAGCAACAGCCAGAAACCTGACTGATCTAGAGAAGATCTGTGTGGAGGAGTGGGCCAAAATCCCTCCTCCAGTGTGTGCAAACCTGGTGAAAAACTACAAGAAATGTTTGACCTCTGTAATTGCAAACAAAGGCTACTGTACCAAATATTAACATTGTTTTTCTCAGGTGTTCAAATACTTATTTGCAGCTGTATCATACAAATAAATAGTTAAAAAAATCATACATTGTGATTTCTGGATTTTTTTTTTTTTATTATGTCTCTCACAGTGGACATGCACCTACGATAACAATTTCAGACCCCTCCATTATTTCCAAGTGGGAGAACTTGCAAAATAGCAGGGTGTTCAAATACTTATTTTCATCACTGTACATGTATTCCTATGGGATAGTGGGTGTCGGCAGATGAACATCCGCTGACACCCGATTTTATCGGTCCTCGCTATGGTCCGATAATGCAGACTGAGAAAAATCCTATTTTTACATCCGTCGTCGGATCAGGTAAACACGGTTTTATTTTTTTTGGTCTGCACTGGAATTGGATCACATGGGTGTTCGCACTGCGATCTGCAAACCGATCTGGGGTGTCTTTTCATTGACACCCCCAGCGGTTCGCAGATGTCAGCGTGAACCAGAGGGCATTGCAAGACCACACTGAATCGAAGGGTTTCCCGCATCACACCAGTGTGAACCCAGCATAAACATGAGTTTATAGACTTGTACTATCTGTTTAAAAAAGAATGTGCCTTGTATTTTTGTATTCACATTTAGAATATAAACACAACAATGGGGTTGGTTTACTAAAGGCAAATATACTGTGAACTGCAAGTGCAGTTGCTCTATATTTGAGGGGAAGCTCTGCTGATTTAGATCATGTACAAACAAACAATGCTGTTTTTTTTTTTTATGTGATTTGGTATTTTTTGCAACGTGAAACTTTCTCGTTTGCTAAGCTCTGGGGCAATTGCACTTGCAGTGCATATGTATCATATTTGCCTTTTATTACACAACCACAATGTTTACCAGTGGTGGAACTACAAATCCTAGCATGCTGTGGTAACTTCCTGGCCATCATTTTACTTATTTTTATTATTGGGGCTTGCTTGTAAGTCCACAACATCTAAAAGATCTGCTGGCTGCATAGCTCTGGTTTACAGCGACTGAATTGGATAATTTATTGTGTACTAAAATTGAAATGGTCTAATTAAAGAAAATAATTATGATAGTTTGCTTGTCTACTGTACAAATTGGTTGCAATGAGTTTGTCATTGCCTTGCATTGGTCTAAATATAGTGTACTTGCACACGTGTACGCACACACATGTACACTAACGTGTATGTACGCACACACGTACACATAGTTACATAGTTATTGAGGGTGAAAAAAGACACAAGTCCAACCTTTGTGTGTATGTGTTTTTATGTCAATATTACATTGTATATCCCTGTATGTTGCAGTCGCTCAGGTGCTTATCGAATAGTTTTTTTTAAATTATCGATGCTCCCTGTTGAAACCACCGCCTGTGGAAGGGAATTCCACATCCTTGCTGCTTTTGCAGTAAAGAACCTTCTATGCAGTTTAAGGTTAAACCACTTCACTTCTCTTTTTAGTGAGTGGCCACTTTTCTTATTAAATTCCCTTACGCGGAAAAGTTTTATCCCTATTGTGGGGGTCACCAGTACGGTATTTGTATATTAAAATCATATCCCCTCTCAGGCGTCTCCTCTCCAGATACAATAAGTTCAGTGCTTGCAGTATTTCCCCATAGCTGAGATCCTCAGTCCATTAATTAGCTTTGTTGTCCTTCTCTGGACTCTCTCCAGTACATCCTTCCTGAGGACTGGTCCCCAGAACTGGATGGCATACTCCAGGTGCGGCCGGACCAGAGTCTTGTAGAGTGGGAGAATTATCGTTTTATCTCTGGAGTTAATCCCATTTTTAATGCATGCTAAAATTCTGTTAGCTTTGCTGAGCCTATCATCTAACAGGACCCCCAGGTCCTTTTCCATCCTAGATTCCCCCAAAGGTTCTCCCCCTAGTGAGTAGATTGCATTCATACTTTTTCCACCCAGATGCATTATTTTAGATTTTTCTACATTGAACCTCATTTGCCATGTTGTTGCCCACCCCATTAATTTGTTCAGATCTTCTTGCAAAGTTTCCCCATCCTGCGGAGAAATTATTGCTTTGCTTGGCTTAGTATTGTTCGCAAATACAGAGATTAAGCTGCTTATCCCATCCTTCAGGTCGTTAAACAAATTAAATTGGACCCAGAACAGAACCCTGGGGGAACCCACTTTTCCACACCGGCCCAATTTGAATACTCCCCATTTATCATTAACCTCTGCACTGTAGTCAGTTTTCAAGCCATGTACTCACCCTATGGTCCATGCCGACAGACCTTAGTTTGTACACGAACGTATCCTGTAATTGTGATTGAATTGAATATGTGATTCATGAACATTTTATAGCTGATTTTTGGTGAATTATAAATGTCTTTTTCCTGCAGACAGATATATTCCATGTCTTCTCAAGTCACTGCGCTCTCAGAAGATTGTACATATCTGCTGTGGAGAAGATCACACTGCAGCACTTACTAAGGTACAATAATTAACAAGATAATTATGTCTGCAATAAAGGTATAAAAAGAGAAACTGACATTGTCTTTGTAAAATCTGTTCTTTCATATTGGTCACAGGTAGTAAATGATTGATTCTTTTGAATAGGAGGGAGGCGTGTTCACCTTTGGAGCTGGAGGATATGGGCAACTAGGCCACAATTCTACAAATCATGAAATCAACCCCAGAAAGGTGTTTGAGCTCATGGGTAGCATTGTCACACAGATCACATGTGGCAGGTAATTACTTCCAAACCAGTAATATGACTGCTTAGAACCACTTGATTAGATTTACTTTATAAAGATAAAAGATTGTAAAGGTACTGATGCTTTTTTTTCATGTTTTAAAGAACTTCTCATAATTTCCATGTTGTATACATCATGGCATAACAATTAAATGCTAAAAGTTTATGCTTCGGTTAGTTACAGTAAATTATTTTTGACTGCCTAACAAACACAACCTTCACCTGTAAACGATACCTGTGCACCCTCCCATACATACAAATGGTGAGACAGACAGAGCAGATAGTATTATTGTGGATGTCCAGTTACACAACGTCAAACTAATTTTGGCAGACTCTGGTCAGATTAGCTTTAAATATTTTGTCTTTCTTGGCTAGTGTAGTAATCTTTCTGCAATTCATTTTCATCTGGTATGGTTTATTTTAACCTTTTCCTCTGTGCAAGAACACCGTTTATTTTAATTTGGAAAAAAAAAATCTTGTCATTGACTTTTTGCCACTTGGCATCAGCAGATTTACATAAGATGTTTTTTTGTAGGTCATTCCACAACACCAATTCCAAATAATTTGGGGCACTGTGTAAAATCTGCAATGTAATGATTTGCAAATCTCATAAACCCATATTTTATTTTACAATAGAGAACATATCAAATGTTTAAACTGAGAAAAAATACCATTTAAAAAAAAAAAAATTGGGACAAGGCCATGTTTATCACGGTGTAGCATCCTCTCTTCTTTTAACACTCTGTAAACACCTGGAACCTGAGGAGACCAGTTGCTGGAGTTTTGGGAGAGGAATGGTTTTCCATTCTTGCCTGATTTAGGATTCTAACTGCTTAGCAGTCTTGGATCTTCTATGTCCTATTTCTCTTATCGTCCATGGACGGACACAGCTCCTTAAATCTTAGACAAGTGGGTTATGTTCCCTGTTTACAGGAGAGGACTAGGCAGAAACATGTTACATAATTAAATACATGTTACTTTAACAGAGTTGAACAGCCCCGCCCAGGGGGCGGTCCCTCCAGACATAACCCTCCTCCCTGCAGTATGCAGCCTCCGTTTCGTTCTGCCTAGCAAAGGAGAAGGACATATGGCTCCCTTTGGGCCCATCTTCTATCAACTGTCGGCTGAGAGACAGGCTGGATATATAGATTCTTGTAGTCTACTCAGTCCGGCCAGCGAGCGTGAGCACACCTTTGCAAAGAGGCTGGGTCTGCCACGACATACCCCATGACTCCTGGGGTGGCTGGTGAGCTTTGCTCCGAGGTCCACACATGACTGGCCTGTGATGTTGTCTCACCCACAGTGGACCGGGCCGACGGCTACCTCCATTGCGGTTGTAGCCCTGTCAGGAATGCGTCAGTGAGTCCTTGCTTGGACGGGTAAGTACAGTCCCTCCTGCTTCGGTGGGTTGGTACGGCTGGGCATTCCTGGGGTTCGGGGTCCTCCTATCCTCCCTTCCCTGCTCTTTTTTCCCTCATCTGCATTACATTACTGAGGGGGGGGGCCCTATTACTGAGGGGACTGCAGTGTGTTTCTTTTTACTGCTGGGGTCTCTTTAAAAGAGGAGTTTGGACACTGATTTGGGGGTCCAAGGGCATAAAATACCTTTTGTGAACGATGGGTAGTTCCGCACGGAATCCATTCATTCGGTGGTAGCTGCGCTCCATCCGGGGGACTTTCTGGCGTCCTTGGACATCAAGAACGCATACATGCATGTCCCATTTTGCCCAAGTCACAGAGATTCTTGCGATTGGGGAGGTCCACTGACTCAGCGTTTGGAGTACCTAGGGTTGATCCGGACTCCTCGGTGGCGAAGGTTTTTCTTCCCCTGGAGAAATTGCAGACTCTTCAGTGAGGGTGTTGGCTTCATGCAGTCGGTCATTTATCCGTTTTGCATGCCAGTCCTGGGCCTGTTGGTAGCCTCCTTCGAGGCGGTACCGTATGCCCAGTTCCACACATGTTTTCTAGTGGGAGATACTGTCCAAGTGGTACAAATCTCTTTTGTCTCTGGATCATCAGATCTGGTGAGCCACCTACTCAGTCTCTCTGAATTGGTGGCTAGGATCCCCGACTCTTCGGTCCGGGAAGTAATTTCTTCCCATTCAGTGGACGACGATTACGATGGTCGCCAGCCTCATGGGTTGAGGGGGGGGGGGCCTGGCAGGTCCAGTCGGTCCAGGGTCTCTGGACTCTAGTGGACTCCTGTCTACCGATCAATGTCCTAGTACTTTGGGCGATCAGGCTATGCCTCTCCTCGTGGTTGAAGGGTCACCCGATCTGGATTCGGCCGGGCAACACCACAGCCGTGGCTTTGGTCTACCATCAGGTATACTGGCAGGTGGACTACCGGAGTCGCCAGATGCTGGACCAGGGTGACTGGTCTCTGTACTTGGAGGTGTTTCAGCTCCCTTGCAGGAGGTGAGACTCACAGGGCATGGATCTCCTGGCCGCTCGTCAAGACCACAAGGTGTCGGAGTTCGTGGCCAGGTCTAGTGATCCCTGTACGGACGTGTCAGACGCGTTGGTGGCCCTGTACCGGCTACTTTATGTCTTTCTTGCCATTGTAGTTGCTTCCTTCGGCTGCTCCACAGAGTGGAGGCCGAGGGGATCCCGATGATTCTAATCGCTCCAGATTGGCCTCGGTGTCCTTGGTACACCGATCTTGGGCGCCTGGTGGCGGATGTATCCTGGTGGTTTTCAGGGCGGGAGGACCTTCTGTTTCAAGGTCCTGTACTTCCTCCTGTGGTACAGTCGCTCGCTTGCACGACATGGCTGTTGGAAGCCAGACTTTAAGAGACCGGGGTCTGTCCGTCTCAGTCATCTCGCTCATGCTAAAAGCAAGGTAGTCTCCTTCCAGGAGGATTTACCATCACACCTAGAAGGCCTATGTCTCTTTGTGCGAAGAGATGGGGTGACGTCCACGAACGTACTCGGTGTCCAGGGTCCTGCTGTTTTTACAGCTTGGAATGGATCTAAAAATTGCCTTAAGCATCGTTTGGGGGCAGATTTCAGCCTTGGTTGTGTTTTTTGTCAGTGGTCTTTTGCGGCCCATTCCCTGGTGGGTACCTTTTTGTGCTAGGGGTTTGTCATATACTTCCCCCCTCTTGGTTCACCTCTTCCCCCATGAGTTTTTGACTCTGGTGCTCTCGGTTCTTCAGGAACCTTCCTTTTTGGAAACATCAGAGAGATTCTTCTCTTGACACTATCTCGGAAGGTGGCATTTTTAGTGGCCATTACTCCTGTCAGAAGGGTTTCTGAGTTGGCGGTCTTGCCTTGCATGTCGCCATGCTTGATCCTCTATTAGGATTACATGGTGGTGCTTCTAAAGGTGGTTTCGGCCTTTCGCACAAAAGGGCC